>NC_056458.1:38696541-38896541 GCF_018296145.1 Oncorhynchus tshawytscha | reverse complement strand
ACTCAGCCCTCAAACTGGGAAATGTTTATTCCATACAGAAAAGCTGAAAAAGCTCACATACAGCTGGAATAGCTCAGACAACACAGCAGAGCTGCGACTAAAGTAGATTGATTACTCTGAGTCAAGTTCCAAGGTCTCCTCTCACCTGTTATAGCCGTCTTCCCTTTCTTACAGAGCACTTTCCTAACAGACAAACACACCAACTCCTGCAACCATATGTGTCTATTTATGTGTATAGTGTATATTGATGTGTATAGTGTATATTGAAGTGTATAGTGTATATTGATGTGTACAGTGTATATCGATGTGTATATTGATGTGTATACTGATGTGTATACGGTATATTGATGTGTATAGTGTATATTGATGTGTGTAGTGTATATTGAAGTGTATAGTGTATTTTGAAGTGTATAGTGTATATTGATGTGTATAGTGTATATTGATGTGTCTATTGATGTGTATAGTGTATATTGATGTGTATATTGTCTATTGAAGTGTATAGTGTATATTGATGTGTATAGTGTATATTGATGTGTATCGTGTATATTGATGTGTATAGTGTATATTGATGTGTATTTTGATGTCTATTGATGTGTATATTGACATGTATACTGATGTGTATAGTGATGTATATATTGATGTGTATACTGTATATTGATGTGTAGTGTATATTGATTTGTATAGTGTATATTGATGTGTCTATTGATGTGTATAGTGTATATTGATGTGTATCGTGTATATTGATGTGTAGTGTATATTGATGTGTATAGTGTATATTGATGTGTCTATTGATGTGTATAGTGTATATTGATGTGTATTTTGATGTCTATTGATGTGTATATTGACATGTATACTGATGTGTATAGTGATGTATATATTGATGTGTATACTGTATATTGATGTGTAGTGTATATTGATTTGTATAGTGTATATTGATGTGTCTATTGATGTGTATAGTGTATATTGATGTGTATAGTGTATATTGATGTGTATAGTGTCTATTGATGTGTATAGTGTATATTGATGTGTATAGTGTATATTGATGTGTATAGTGTATATTGATGTGTATATTGTCTATTGATGTGTATAGTGTATATTGATGTGTATAGTGTATATTGAAGTGTATAGTGTATATTGATGTGTATAGTGTATATTGATGTGTATATTGTCTATTGATGTGTATAGTGTATATTGATGTGTATAGTGTATATTGATGTGTATAGTGTATATTGATGTGTCTATTGATGTGTATAGTGTATATTGATGTGTATATTGTCTATTGATGTGTATAGTGTATATTGATGTGTATAGTGTATATTGATGTGTATAGTGTATATTGATGTGTCTATTGATGTGTATAGTGTATATTGATGTGTATAGTGTATATTGATGTGTATATTGTCTATTGATGTGTATAGTGTATAATGATGTGTATAGTGTATATTGATGTGTATTGATCTATTAAAGAGACTTTGGTCTCAGCATAAAGGTTGAATAAATAATAAGTCCATCATGAGGTTAGAAGCGCCTCCAGAAGCCTATCAGTCTGTTTGATGCAGCGAGGACATGCTAGGTCAGTGGCATGTCATACAGTCAAGAGAGGGAGCTCTTTACCTGGCCAGTAATGTGTTCAGGTAGTCTGGGGTGGTGGGGTCCGGGCTGAGGGGGGGTGATGTCACAAAGGAGGCAGCCTTGGCCCAGTTCTTGCTCCAATAGTGTGTCCCGTCAGTCCCAAGGCTGGCCGTGATTGGCTCGCCGAACACAACGTTACCTGGGAAAAAGATGTTATCACCCAGGGTGAGACTACATTAAATCAACTCACCTCATGCTGCTAAAAATGTACTCACTCATTAGCTTGCTAGGTTTATCCCGGGTCAATGCCAGTAGCAAATGTACAATGTCCAGTATCCTGGCACATGTTTTATTTGGTGCTGGCACTGACCCTGTAAACATGTATAGCTTTTACATTCTCCAGTTTTTTTCTTCCTTTCTTATTTCTCCTGGTTTAAAAAAATTGTATTTTGATATTGAATATTGCACTGTTGGGAAGGGCTTGCAAGTTAAGCATTTCACTGTTCTTGTGAATGTGACAAATAAAGCTTGAAACATAAGAACTAAAGGGAGAATCTAACGGAACTAAAAGGTCAGGTGATCCAGCAGTTTGTAGGAAAGATTGGATGGTCTCTTAACATTGCCTCATGTTTAACTTTCCTGTTGCTATTTGCAAGTCTCTTTCCCTCTCTGGGCTTTGACATGACGAATTGGATGTCAGCGCTGAGGAACGGGACCAGCCAGTGATGAAAACAAGGCCTCTTGGGAGCACCGAGTGACCCTTACATGCTTCCTACATGAGGACATGCATCTTTCCCTTCCTCTCTTTTTCTTCTCAGTTCAGAAAGTGTATATCTTTCTCTCCATCACGTACAAGAGGCCTACTCCCTCTCCATGCTCCGCCGTGGGCTCCTGATGAATGGCAGAGACAGGTTTTCTGACAGTTTCCTACGGTGAGCCCCGGGTGATAAATTAGAGATTCATCTCAAAATGGGCCTTCTTGTATCCGGTGTGTCTACCGGACCAGACCTATAGTGTAAATCTAGGGTGTGAACCAAGACACTAGGATCAGCACATAAGGGCATAGGTGCATTCCAATCCTCTTACAGAACAGAAGAGTTTAGGAGGCAGCGGCGAAGTTGCACTAAGAGGTGACAACTACCTCCAAGGGACATGCGGGTAAGGGCCGTTTTGAGATGAATCTCTAACTTATGACCCGGGGTAAGGACAGCTCTCGTGTTCTGATATGAAAGGTAGATTATCTTCTTTCTATGCATTCTATGCATTGTGACTAACAAATATGTAAGTTAGGTGCCTTCTTGATACAGTAATTAAAGCCCAATCACAGCCACACTGGAAACCCGGGAACCTTTTTTCCTGGCCTGTGAGATGATGTCGGCAGCACTCTTGCTCATGACCCTGGTCACATACAGGGGACAGTTGGTCTGGCTGGCAATGGTGATGGCGCGGAACACAGCCTCTGCCTCCAGCTAGATGGGAGGGAATCGACAGATAGACAGCGACACACACACACACATGCAGACAGACAGACAGACAGACAGACAGACAGACAGACAGACAGACAGACAGACAGACAGACAGACAGACAGACAGACAGACAGACAGACAGACAGACAGACAGACAGACAGACAGACAGACAGACAGACAGACAGACAGACAGACGAAGACAGACAGAACAATCAATTAGTCTCTGAACAGATTAAACTAACCCTGGACTGGCAATGTCTACTACTGCCAGGTTACCTAGTGGTTAGAGCATTGGGCCAGTGAATGAAAGGTTGCTGGATTAAATCCCTGAGCTGACAAATTAAAAATATGTCATTCTGCCCCTGAGCAAGGCAGTTAACCCACTGTTCCCCGGGTGCCAAAGATGTGGATGTTGATTATGGCAGCACCCCGCACCTCTCTGATTCAGAGGGGTTGGGTTAAATGCAGAAGACACATTTCAGTTGAATGCATTCAGTTGTACAATTGACAACGTATCTCCACTTCAATCCATTTTGAATGGCTGTCAATCAGCACAATGAAATTAAGTTGATCCTCCTCTGCAAATTCCAATGTGCAAAAGCTGCCACACTCGACTTGGCCATTTCCATCAGTGTAGCGTTGCCGGGTTTGGCAGGTTTCTCACTGACATACAAATGACACATGGTTTACTTTGTTTTCCAGGTCTTTAGCTAGCCCTGGCCACCACACATGGTTTACTGTGTTTTCCAGGTCTTTAGCTAGCCCTGGCCACCACACAGGGCCTTCTTGCGGCACAATCCAGGATGACCCTCATGCAGGTTGTTGAGTAACCTCGCTTTTCTATGGGTATGATTACTCTGCAACCCCAGAGTAGACAGCCTTTGTCAGTGGATAGCTGCAGTCTTCTGGTGAAGTATCCCTATAGCTCCTATCTTTCTACATAGCTTGGCCAGCCATGCAGTGTGAAATCCAACACTTTGAACAGCACGGTGTCTCTCTTTGTCCCCATGGCAATGTCTGTGGCTTGAAGTGGTATGTCGTCCCACGCTGCAAAGTAGAAGACATTACCATCTGTTTCCGGTGCCTCCATTCCGTCCAGTGGTAGCCAGGATAATGCGTCAGCATTTAAGTGATCGGCTGAGCAGTGGTATTCAATGTCATAACGGTAGGCTGATAGAATGGTGGCATTCTTGAGGTTGACAGAGTAGGCTGTCTTCGATCCGAAGATGGACAGGAATGGTTTGTGATCTGGAAATAAAAAGTACATCTACGGCCATAAAGATACTTGTCAAACTTCTTAACTCCTTAAGATCAGAGCCAACCCTTATTTCTCTATCTGCTCCTAGTTTTTCTCACTAGAACTGAGGGTTCAGGAGGCAAATGCTATGGGTCTTTTAGTCCCCATTCTCAAAAACATGTGAAATCACTGCTCCAACCCCTTACAACGAGGCATCACAAGAATAAGGTTCTCTTGGTGTCGTAGAGCACCAAACACTGACTGCCCAACATCCGCTTACTTTTGTGGAAGACATCTTTGCTCTGTTTTTTCCATTGCCACTGTTTGTAGCAGCTCGTAGAAGGGCTTCAGTACGGTAGAATTGTTTGCCAGGAAACAGCCATAGTAGTTCAACAGGGCTAGAAAATATCTGGGTTATGTGATAATGTTAAGACATGTAGCCTCCAAAATGGCTGAGACTTTCTTTTCTGTGGCCTAGGTACTCCACGGTGTAACTTGGTGATTATGTTCTCCCCCTCCAGTCTTGTCAGCTCTTTTTCCATCTTTTCTCGTAAAGGAGTAGGGAACAGGGCGTGGCTTGTGAAACTTTGGGTTGGCCTCTGGTTTCATCTTGATGTCCGTTTTGAACTCCTAGATCAAGCCTAAACCCTCTTTGAAAACCTGATTGTGTTGGAACAGTGGCTTTTTTTCCCATTCACTTGGAAAATACTCGCCAAGTCTAACCGGATTTGTTTTAACCGGTTTCTCCATGGTACTGCTCATTAGTTGCCTTTGGCGACCACTAGTGGTAGCTTTCCGCATTGCATCATGTACTGCACTGGTACTGTGAGTCTGCTGAGCAGTGGTATTGCATTTGTGTTTTCTCCAGTGGGATGTGTTCTAAAGCCTACATGCTCTCTAAGATGATGGTGACTGTAGTTCCTGTGTCTACTTGCATTTCAGCTGGTGTATTTTTCAGTTTCACTTCAAAAACAATTCCTTGAGTAGTGTCAGTCGCTCTGAACACTGAAAACAGTTCCGTGTCATCATCTGCATTGTCTCCTGTCTCATTGTTTTCTGTGATTATCTTTGCTTCGTTGCTATTTTTAGCTTTCCTGCACACTTGCGCTACCAGTCCTAGTTCTGAGCACTCGTATCTACAGTCCTGAGAATTGTGTTTCTCTACACAACAGTAGCATTTTCGCTCTGTGCCCATTTCTCCCTACCACTTTTGCAAACGGGGGACATAAACAGCCATGCTTTCCCTCTCATTCGGATCACGTTGGTGTAAACATAATCTTTCCGCTATGATCAAAGGCTGCGGCCTATAGTGAGTGCTCAGTGCCTCGGTAACCTCATCGTCAGTCTAACCTAACCTCAGTCTTTATCACTCAGTTTGTTAGGGGCTACCAAGCTTTTCGACAATCCATAGGCCCTGCTACCAATGACTGACTTTCCTCTGCAATATCATTAGTCATCCAGAGTGCCAGTCACTCATCAAAATCCTCCTTTATATCGACAGACATGTGTCCAATGAGTGCCATGATGATGTTAGGCTAGCTGGATAGCCTAGACGTTGGTAGTTGGTGAGAAAAAGTATTTATACCTCACTGGGTTCACATCAACACTTCTCGTCGCCACTGTAATATCCTGTGGTGTACTCTTGGTAAGGTTATGGCTATGACTTATGGATGTGACTTATGGCTGTGACTTATGGCTGTGACTTATGGCTGTGACTTATGGCTGTGACTTATGGCTGTGACTTATGGCTATGACTTATGGCTATGACCTCCCATCCGGGGCCGTCCCGAGCAACCCATCCGGGCGTGTCCTGGGCACCCCAACTGCAGAATTCAGCTGAGACACACACACACACACACACACACACACACACACACACACACACACACACACACACAGAGGAAGAGAGAGAGAGAGCGAGAGAGACACACACACAACCTTATTATGTAGAGAGCCTCACCTCCTCTGGCCTGCTCAGCACGTGTCCCTCTGGTCCAGTGATGCCCATCTCCAGCATGCGTGCCTGCTCCTGTGACAGACAGACAGAGGGACCATGTTCACACTAATTCACCCCCAACTCTGACACACACACACACACACACACACGCACACACGAACGCACACATAAACACACACCAGCACCCCAAAAAGAAAGAAGTATTGAACCCTGCATCAATAACACACTGCATTGAGAGATGCCTGGGCTGGTAGGGAGTGATGAGTTAACTGTTGTAGGGCTGATATAGAGGTTTAGTTAGTGCTATTCACCCTCATATTCACCCTGGACAGCTTTGGGGTATCGTTGGGACATGATACTATGTTGTGGGTTAAAAGCTGGGGCCCAGACAGCAAGGAAGCCTCTTTACTGTCCTGACAGACAGATCCCAGACACCCTAAGTCTCTGAGGGAGTCCAGACCAGCTATTAAGGCCCACCCAGCTCCCTCCCAGGACTCTACAGTCGTAACACAGACTAACATAAACTGCATCCACACATTACTGTCAGTGTGACTCCTGCAATAGCCACTCTCACCACTCACCCTTCCCTTCTGACAGAGTCTACATGGGGGTCAGTTTAGTCTGGGGGAAGAGCACAATGTATGGGGCTGCGCTGTGAAAAAGTTCAAAGGTTAAACTAGGGAGGAGAGAGGAGGGGGTGGGTGGTTGTTGTGACAGGTGAGTTACCTCGGCGATGATCTCTCCATTCTCAGCATGGACCTGCACAATGCCACCCATCTCTCCCAGGAAGGTAAAGATCTCATACAGCTGTAGAAACATGAATAGAACTTAGAACAAACATGATTAGAACATAGTAGAAACACGAATAGAACATAGTAAAACATGAATAGAACATAGTAATAACACGAATAGAATATAGTAGAAACATGAATAGAACATAGTAATAACATGAATAGAACCTAGTAATAACATGAATAGAACCTAGTACAAACATGAATAGAACATAGTAAAACATGAATAGAACATAGTAAAACATGAATAGAACATAGTAAAACATGAATAGAACATAGTAAAACGTGAATAGAACATAGTAATAACATGAATAGAACCTAGTACAAACATGAATAGAACATAGTAGAAACACGAATAGAACATAGTAATAACATGATTAGAACATAGTAATAACATGAATAGAACATAGTAAAACATGAATAGAACATAGTAATAACATGAATAGAACATAGTAATAACATGATTAGAACATAGTAAAACATGAATAGAACATAGTAAAACATGAATAGAACATAGTAAAACATGAATAGAACATAGTAATAACATGAATAGAACCTAGTACAAACATGAATAGAACATAGTAGAAACACGAATAGAACATAGTAAAACATGAATAGAACATAGTAATAACATGATTAGAACATAGTAATAACATGAATAGAACATAGTACAAACATGAATAGAACATAGTACAAACATGAATAGAACATAGTAATAACATGATTAGAACATAGTAATAACATGAATAGAACATAGTAAAACATGAATAGAACATAGTAATAACATGAATAGAACATAGTAATAACATGATTAGAACATAGTAAAACATGAATAGAACATAGTAAAACATGAATAGAACATAGTAAAACATGAATAGAACATAGTAATAACATGAATAGAACCTAGTACAAACATGAATAGAACATAGTAGAAACACGAATAGAACATAGTAAAACATGAATAGAACATAGTAATAACATGAATAGAACATAGTACAAACATGAATAGAACATAGTACAAACATGAATAGAACATAGTAATAACATGATTAGAACATAGTAATAACATGAATAGAACATAGTAAAACATGAATAGAACATAGTAATAACATGATTAGAACATAGTAATAACATGAATAGAACATAGTAAAACATGAATAGAACATAGTAAAACATGAATATAACATAGTAAAACATGAATAGAACATAGTAAAACATGAATAGAACATAGTAAAACATGAATAGAACATAGTAATAACATGATTAGAACATAGTAATAACATGAATAGAACATAGTACAAACATGAATAGAACATAGTAATAACATGAATAGTGTTACGGTTTTCTTCCGTCGAAGGAGAGTCAGACCAAAATGCAGCGTGGTCATTTACATACATGTTTAATAATGATGAAAAAAACGAACAATACAAAAACAACAAACGGAACGTGAAAACCTATACAGCCTATCTGGTGACAACAAACACAGAGACAGGAACAATCACCCACCAAACACTCAAAGAATATGGCTGCCTAAATATGGTTCCCAATCAAAGACAACGATAATCACCTGCCTCTGATTGGGAACCAATTCAGACAGCCATAGACTATGCTAGAAAACACCACTAAGCCACAATCCCAGATCCTACGAAAAAAAACAATACTAAACACACCACATAATAAACCCATGTCACACCCTGGCCTGACCGAAATAATAAAGAAAACACAAAATACTAAGACCAGGGCGTGACAAATAGAACATAGTACAAACATGAATAGAACACAGTAAGGTGAATGGTCACAGTCCACACACATCAAACTACAAATAGGAAACCACACTGCTATTATAAAACATGGCTAAATTAGTCTTGCATGGGCTGCTCCAGTTTAGTCTAGCATTACCACAGTGCCTCCATATAGGCCACATGATTTGCAGACATGGTCATTTTTTCCATTGATTACAGTTTGGCGGGACTGTGTTTCACATGCTGGCCAAGCAGAGCCGAGTAGGGCTCACCAACATTCTGTGTTGCTGTAGGCGAGCTAGCACACTGTACCTCACTGTTGCTCATCTGGTAGAAGTCCTTATAGGCCATGTAGACCTGGAAGGAGTTCACACCTGAGAGAGAGAGAGAGAGAGAGAGAGAGACAGAGACAGAGACAGAAAAGAGAGAGAGAGAGAGAGAGAGAAAGAGAGAAAGAGAGAGAGAGGGGGGGGGGAGAGAAGTGGCACATGAATGAAACCAAAAACAGAGAAGAATACTGTGATGATTCCAGTTTATTAATTGAGCCAAACAGAAGATCCCTCATCAGGCTTCATTGAACGTGACTGGAACTTAGGGCCTGACTATCATTACCCAGGAGGCCTGCATTCTGCTCTCTGGACATTCTGTGGCTATGCTGGGGTGGCCAAAGGGACCTGTCCACTCTGTCCAGTGTCTGAGCTATCTAACTGGGTGTGAAACCATGGAGGGTCCCCCAGGGCACCACACCCTCCTGCAGATGGACAGTGGTGGTCAGTGGTGTTTGGGCCAGGACCAGGTATGGACCACAGGTCCTGTGAGCATACTGGACGCCTGTGGCTGTGGTTGGGGGACAGACAGATTATGGGCAAGATATAAGGAGACAGAAGAAGACACCACCGCTGAATGAGTTTCCTAGCTGCTGCCAGCAGTAACCCTGCTCATCATCTTTAATTGGCCAGAGGAGTAGGTATAACGGCACTGTCTGTCTGCCTGACTGTATGTCTGTGTATGTGTCTGTCTGTCTGCCTACCTGCCTGTCTGTCTGTGTCTGTCTGCCTGTCTACAGTCGTGGCCAAACGTTTTGAGAAGGACACAAATATTAATTTTCACAAAGCCTGCTGCCTCAGTTTGTATGATGGCAATTTGCATATATTCCAGAATTTTATGAAGAGTGATCAGATGAATTGCAATTAATGCAAAGTCCCTCTTTGCCATGTAAATGAACTGAATACCCCCAAAAAACATTTCCACTGCATTTCAGCCCTGCCACAAAAGACCAGCTGACATCATGTCAGTGATTCTCTCGTTAACACAGGTGTGAGTGTTGACGAGGACAAGGCTGGAGATCACTCTGTCATGCTGATTGAGTTTGAATAACAGACTGGAAGCTTCAAAAGGAGGGTGGTGCCTGAAATCATTGTTCTTCCTCTGTCAACCATGGTTGCCTGCAAGGAAACACGTGCCATCATCATTGCTTTGCACAAAAATGGCTTCACAAGCAAGGATATTGCTGCCAGTAAGATTGCACCTAAATCAACCATTTATCGGATCATCAAGAACTTCAAGGAGAGTGGTTCAATTGTTGTGAAGAAAGCTTCAGGGCGCCCAAGAAAGTCCAGCAAGCGCCAGGTCTGTCTCCTAAAGTTGATTCAGCTGTGGGATCGGGGCACCACCAGTACAGAGCTTGCTCGGGAATGGCAGCAGGCAGGTGTGAGTGCATCTGCACACACAGTGAGGCGAAAACTTTTCGAGGATGGTCTGGTGTCAAGAAGGGCAGCAAAGAAGAGACTTCTCTCCAGTAAAAACATCGGGGACAGACTGATATTCTGAAAAAGGTACAGGGATTAGACTGCTGAGGACTGGGGTATAGTCATTTTCTCTGATGAATCCCCTTTCCAATTGTTTGGGGCATCCGTAAAAAAGCTTGTCCGGAGAAGACAAGGTGAGCGCTACCATCATTCCTGTGTCATGCCAACAGTAAAGCATCCTGAGACCATTCACGTGTGGGGTTGCTTCTCAGCCAAGGGAGTGGGCTCTCTCACAATTTTGCCTTAGAACACAGCCATGAATAAAGAATGGTACCAACACATCCTCCGAGAGCAACTCCTCCCAACCATCCAGGAACAGTTTCGTGACAAACAATGCATTTTCCAGCATGATGGAGCACCTTGCAATAAGGCAAAAGTGATAACTAAGTGGCTCAGGGAACAAAACATCAATATTTTGTGTCCATGGCCAGGAAACTCCCCAGAGTTAATATATACATAATATGTGATTTGTGCATGTGGAAAAGTGCTACAGAAATCAAGTCCATTTGAATTTCCATGTACTGTCTGTCACACCTTCCCCTTGCTGCTGTGAAGTTGGCAGTTACCTTTTTCCTTGAGCAGTGTGTCCACCTCCTGCTTGACACTGTCGCTCCAGTGGGTGATGTCCACATGGAGGGAGTAGTCACAGCAGGTCTTCTCATCGGCCCAGCTCCTCCACTGCTCAAAGGCCTCGATCAGACTGCTGCCTGGCTCCGGGATCACATGATCCACTACAGGGAGGGAGGCAGGGGGAGGGAGAGATGTAGGGAATGGAGGGGAGGGGGTGGACAAAGAGAGAAAGGGATTAGGAAGAGAGAGAGAGAGAGAGAGAGAGAGAGAGAGAATGTTACTGTTTTATTTAACCCACAATGCCTGTGTCTCTGTGTCCTTTGCCAGTGGCTTTCAATACAATGTCACCTATCATTGGAAATGTCTGTATGTCTGAGTGTATGTTTGGGTTACATGGATCTCCCAGTTCATGTCACTGTTCGGCTAATCGAAAACAAACTCAAACTGATAAGAGATAAAGAGAACCCCCACCTCCTCCGATGTCTATAGTGGTCCTAGACTCTGATGTAATAGGTCCGCCTGCTGCTCTGACCAGCTGACCACTTCCCGATCCAATTAAAGGCCGCCCAATCTCCTTAAATCCCTCTGTGCATGTTAATGCAATCTCGAGTCAACAGCAGCCAAGAAAAGCTCTGTTGTTTACTAGGGTTGACTCTCTGACCGAGGCTGTATGGCTTGTAACTCGGAGTCAAAGACGTGAAGGGCAGGATGTTATTGCAGACGTTTGCAGACGTTATTGCGGGTGTAGCGAAATGCTTGTGTTTCTAGCTCCAACAAGTCTTAGGCTGAATCGTGCTGGTTTACTGTATGTCTGTGGTGATTATCTGATCTTAGTTAGCCCAACTAGCTAACGTTAGCTAACTTAACTAGCTTCTCCTGGTTTGATGCAGTGAAGACAGGTATTACATAATCATTTTTAATGATAAATAATCTAGCTATGGCAGCTATTAGTCTACCATAGCGCAAGTCAGCTTGGTTGGTTGGTTGCTGTCTCTCGTCTCTCCCTGTCTCCTCCCTGCTCCCCATGTCACTCCCTCCGCCATGCTCCCATGTCACTCGACTCGCTCACAGTACAGCTTTATCAGCTTAAGTACCTTAAGAAATGACTTTTCTGCTGCTTCCCTCACTCGGATCGAATCGGACTGGGTCTGGATCTGAACAGGTCTATACGGAAAGGGTCTAGTTGTCTTCGGATCGATTCGGAACAGTTCTCTATATTAATCAATTAATTAATGATATTGGGTCCAGGTGGAACAGCCACAGGTCCATTTCAAAACAGGAACTTTTTGGACCCGTTACGACCTCTATCACACACTGCTCGCCTATTTCCACGGGACTTGTATTTCCCAGTGTAGGCTCCCCTTGCCGATCCTCGTTCTCCCACCCTCCTAGCGGCCCTTTGTGTGGTCCCCTTGACTGCTGCTCACATTGGCCCATTTAGGAACATTCTGCATTGTAGCCAGAGCCCCTCTCCTCCTCTCTCTCTCTCTCTCTCTCTAGTGCTCTGACTTTCTTTTTGTCTTTCTTTCATCCTCAATGGATGAAGCCACCACATGGCTGCCTGCCCACAATCTACTCTGTATTTTGTCTACAATCTCACACCGCCACAGCCAAGTAGTGTGGATTATAATCTTGTTTAGCTCATTTTCAACTGAGATCAGATAATACAGTAAACCAGTACGATTCAGCCTAAGACTTACT
This sequence comes from Oncorhynchus tshawytscha, assembly GCF_018296145.1. Lineage (NCBI taxonomy): Eukaryota > Metazoa > Chordata > Actinopteri > Salmoniformes > Salmonidae > Oncorhynchus > Oncorhynchus tshawytscha. The sequence continues at coordinate 38,883,695 of NC_056458.1, read as the reverse complement.
CTACTAAAATGTTAAATTGCCCAAATGATCATGGATGCAATTGATATGGCAGTCTTTCTATGTCATGTGGGTAGTTAACTGTAACAACCATTCCTACGGGGCACCTGCTGTCTGTTATTGTGATACCTTCAGACCCCCCCACCCACCGCCCCCTAGTGAGAGACATGGGCTCCAGGCCTCTCCAGGGCTCCGCTCTCTTCTCTCACCGATCATGGTGGTTCCCCCAGCCAGGGCAGCCTTGGTGCCCTGGGAGAAGTCGTCCACGGTGGTGGTCCCCCGGTAGGGCATCTGGAAGTGGGTGTGGTTGTCAATGCCACCGGGGATCACCATCTTGCCGTTGGCCTCAATGGTCTTGATCCCACCTGGGACGATCAGGTTGTCTCCAATCTGCCTGGAGGTTTAGGCGGAAGAAGAGCCATGTCAGTGGGTATCATTGACTTGACACAATGCTGTAAATTCATGCTATGAATAGCTAAATAGCTGATGAATAAACCAAAATGAATATATTATCATATCATTAGAAATGTAGTTTTGCTCATGGCTGACTGGTGTACAGTAAAGTTAATCAAACTGAAATTTAGCGGTAACCCAGCATCATTTGGAAACTATCAATCCTTCCACATTAGATGAAAGTCATCAGAGCATGTCAAATATTAGCTTGGAGGGTTGCAGACAGACCAACCGACAGACCGACAGACAGACAGACAGACAGACAGACAGACAGACAGACAGACAGACAGACAGACCGACAGACAGACAGACAGACAGACAGACAGACAGACAGACAGACAGACAGACAGACAGACAGACAGACAGACAGACAGACAGACAGACAGACAGACAGACAGACAGAGAGACCGACAGAGAGAGACCGACAGAGACCGACAGACAGACAGACAGACAGAGAGACAGACAGAGACAGACAGACAGACAGACAGACAGACAGACAGACAGACAGACAGACAGACAGACAGACAGACAGACAGACAGACAGACAGGGAAAAGGGCAGCGTCTGTACTCCTGTGCCAGCCGCGTGGTCGATGCTAGGCTAGCCTGGCCTGTGTAATTGGTATGCAGCTCTAACCTTCCTGCGGGTGCTTTTCCTATCAGAGCTCCTCTATGGGAGCACACAGGACAAAGAGCCTAATAGGCTGATCGAGTGGGAACAGGAATTGGGGAAAAAAAGAGTGACCTTCCAAGAGCAGGCAGGAATGCACCCACTTTGCCTCTTGTCTGGCCCTGCACACTATACACTACTGTGGACTGGAGTAGACTCTGACTGGATCTGACTGGATCTGTCTGGATCTGACTCAATCTATCTGAATCTGACTAGATCTGACTCGATCTGTTTGGATCTTTGTGGATCTGATTGGATCTGTCTGGATCTGACTGGATCTGTCTGGATCTGACTGGCTGACTGGATCTGACTGGCTCTTACTGGATCTGTCTGGATCTGTCTGGCTCTGACTGGATCTGTCTGGATCTGTCTGAATCTGACTGGATCTGTCTTGATCTGTCTGGCACTTGAAATTACTGTGATATGTGGTTGTCTTGCCAACCTTAGTTGAATGCACTGACTAAGTTGATCTGGATAAGAGTGTCTGCTAAATGATCAAAATGTCAACGTCAACATCAATGCATGGGAGGACATGGTGGTCAAACATTCTCTTACTTAATGACGCCATCCTCCATGTAAATGTCGGCATAAAAGGACTGGTCATCATTAACAATCCTCCCGCCTTTGACCAGAAGCCTGTCGCTCTGGAGAGAGAGATCGAAAGAACGAGAGGGAAAAAGAGAGGGGTGGGGATGGGAGGGAGAGAATGTTACAAAGTCCAAAGCAATCTCATCAGTATTCCGGCTATTCTGGGGGACACTCTGTTTTGTGCTTCTTTTTTTTCAAGATGTGTTCTTGTGTTCTTGTTCTTGCAAGAGCCATTTGTTTGGAATGTCTGACTGTCCCATCTACGCAAGAGAGGACCAATGAGAATAGCCACTCACACAGATTACACAGTAACTACTGTACACAGTAACCTACATTGTACACACAGCTGGGTAGATAGATGGTCCTAGCAGTCACATAGATGAGCTTGGACTAGATTGACTAGATAACGTAGCCTCTAAACAGGGCGTTGTCGTCTAGCGACTCAGCTGCTGCGCCAGAGACAGCCACTTGGCCACTAGCAAGACGTTTCCATGGCAATGCTTTGCTAGGAGCACTCAGAGAGGCTGGAGCGGCAGGCTGGCATGCCTGTTAAGGACACGCCTCACAGAGTACAGGGCATAACACTGAGCAACAGGGAATGGAGAGAGAGGGGAGGTGGGGGGGCTGGAACTTTGACGTTAGTGTCCCAGTACATTGCCTGGGCAGGGCCTCTTCTCTGGACCGGTCAGACCACTAGATTCTACAACAAAACCAGAATATGGAGTGAGCTCAACCAAAGGCAAATGGCTCTTTTACCTTTTACTGTATGAATAATATATGTATGGTTGTCACGCCCTGACCTTAGAGAGCCTTTTTATGTCTCTATTTGGTTTGGTCAGGGTGTGATTTGGGTGGGCATTCTATGTTCTATAATTCTTAGTTTTGTGTTTCTATGTTTTGGCTGGGTATGGTTCTCAATCAGGGACAGCTGTCTATCGTTGTCTCTGATTGGGAATCATACTTAGGCAGCAGGTTTTGCCACCTTAGGTTGTGGGATGTTGGTTTTTGTTAGCTCTGTGTAGCCTTCAGAACGTGACATTCGTTGGTCTTTTGTTGTTTTGTTTGGTGTTCAGATTAAATAAAGTATCATGAACTTGTACCACGCTGCACCTTGGTCCACTTCTTCCGACGAGCGTTACAATGGTAGGTACCCATTATCACACTGTGTAAAATGCCTAGGTTCAGTTCACTGCCCTGTAAGGTAAACAGAATGGGAGCGTTCCGTAGTTTCTCGTCAGCACATGGTGTGGTGTGATTAGTGATTTACTGTCTTGGCTGTGGAGCCCGGCTGGCGCTTTGTCAGTACAAACCCCACCCCTATCTACTGGTTTAAATGAAGTATATACGTAGCCTTAGCGATGCATCCATGGCATCTGCTCACACAACAAACACTGACTAGTCTTCCAGGCAGTGTGGGGTGGGAGGGATGGATGGGGGTGGGTGGGAGGGAGGGAGGGAGGGAGGGAGGGTGGGTGAAATGGATGGAGGGGGTGGAGGGGGAGGGAGGAGGGAGAGGGTTGGTGTGTGAAATGGATGGAGGGAGGGAGGGAGTGGGTGGGAGGGAGAGAGGGTGGGTGTGTGAAATGGATGGAGGGAGGGAGGGAGTGGGTGGGAGGGAGAGAGGGGGGGTGGGAGGGACGGAGACTGGGTGGGTTCTGATGCTGATTAAGCAGAGAAACAGAGAGAGACCCAACAGTCTTCTCTTCTGAGCCATGCAGGCGACCCCACCCTGCCTGGAGCAGCACTGTGTGAAGCAGAGAGAGAGAGAGAGCGCAAGAGAGAGAGAGTGCAAGAGAGAGAGAGAAAGAGAGAGCGCAAGAGAGAGAGAGAAGACGGTGAGAGAGAGAGAGAGAGACAGAGTGCAAGAGAGAGAGAGAAAAAGAGCACAAGAGAGAGAGAGAGAGAAAGAGAGAGTGTGACCTGTTGCCACAAGAAAAGGTCAACCAGTGAAGAACAAACACTATTGTAAATACAATCCATACTTATGCTTATTTATTTCCCCTTTTGTACTTTAACCATTTGTACATCGTTACAACATTGTATATATACATAATCTGACATTTGTAATGTCTTTATTCTTTTGGAACTTCAGTGAGTGTAATGTTTACTATACATTTTTATTGTTTATTTCACTTTTGTATATTATCTACTTCACATGCTTTGGCAATGTTAACATATGTTTGCCATGCCAATAAACCCCTTTGAATTGAATTGAGAGAGAGAGAAAAAGAGAGAGAAGGAGAGAGAGCACATACTCTACATGTTGACTTACAGAATGGCCTCTATCATCAACACACTACACAGTCCCCTAATCCATACCCTTCCACTACCTTCAGGGGATATCTGGTTTTGTATCTGAAAATGTTTCAAATTGATAGTATGTCCGCAGATTGTATTGCATAAGAATGTTCTCAATTTTAGTGTGGCTACCTAAGGGAAGAGCGTACTTAACACCAGCCCTAAGAGCATGGGGAAGTCTATTATCTTCCTAAAATGATCCCTATATGGTCGAGGCCCAGGTCCCTGGGCTATACTCTGCTGCAGTAAAGACATGCGTACTGCAGTGTGTGTGCCTGAACACCTGCCACAATCTATCAGTGTCTTCCCTCAAGCCTCAGTCCTGTCTAGGTTTGCAAAGCTACCAGTAATTTACCAGTTATCGGAATCTTCAGTAATTTTGGTAATTAACAGAAAATATTCGGCAATCTATCCTAACTTTGGTCATTTATAATAACTTTTTTTTAAATGGATTCATACAGTGTATTTGTAAAGCATTCAGACCCCTTCCCTATTTCCACATTTTGTTACGTTACAGGCTTATTCTAAAATAGTTTTTCATCATAAATCTACACACAACACCCCATAACGAAGGAGCAAAAACTGTTTTTTAGAAATGTTTTCAAATGTATATAAAATGTAAAACAGAAATGTCTTGTTTACATAAATATTCAGACCCTTCAAAGGATGCATGGACAATAGACATACAGTGCATTCGGAAAGTATTCAGACCCTTCACCATGAGACTTGAAATGGAGCTCAGGTGCATCCTGTTTCCATTGATCATCCTTGAGATGTTTTTACAACTTGATTGGAGTCCACCTGTGGTAAATTCAGTTGATTGGACATGGTTTGGAAAGGCACACACCTGTCTATATAAGGTCCCACAGTTGACCGTGCATGTCAGAGCAAAAACCAAACCATGAGGTCGAAGGAATTGTCTGTAGAGCTCCGAGAAAGGATTGTATCGAGGCATAGATCTTGGGAAGGGTACCAAAAAATGATGCAGCATTGAAGTTCCCCAGGAACACAGGGGCCGCCATCATTATTAAATGGAAGAAGTTTGGAACCACCAAGACTCTTCCTAGAGCTGGCCGCCAGGCCAACCTGAGCAATCAGGCCTTCGTCGGGGATGTGACCAAGAACCCAGTGGTCACTCTGACAGAGCTCCAGAGTTCCTCTGTGGAGATGGGAGAACCTTCCAGAAGGATAACCATCTCTGCAGCACTCCACCAATTGGGACTATATACTAGAGTGGCCAGATGGAAGCCACTTCTCAGTAAAAGGCACATGACAGCCCGGTTGGAGTTTGCCAAAAGGCAACTAAAGGACTCAGACCATGAGAAACAAGATTTTCTGGTCTGATGAAATCAAGACTGAACTCTTTGGCCTGAATGCCAAAAGTGATATTTCAGTTTTTTTTCTTTGAAATTTGCTAAAAAAAATCTAAAAACCTGTTTTTGCTTCTTCATTATGGGGTATTGTGTGTAGATTGATGAATAAAAATACAGTTGAATCGATTTTAAAATAAGGATGTAATCTAACAAAATGTGGAAAAAGTGAAGGGGTCTGAATACTTTCCGAATACACTGTATACTACATTATGGTATTGTTATTTTGGTATATCTGTGTCCATATTGTCCATGAGTTTTAGTAGATAGAACATATGGTGTATGAGTTTTAGTAGATAGGACATATGGTTCATGAGTTTTAGTAGATAGAACATATGGTTCATGAGTTTTAGTAGATAGAACATATGGTGTATGAGTTTTAGTAGATAGAACATATGGTGTATGAGTTTTAGTAGATAGGACATATGGTTCATGAGTTTTAGTAGATAGAACATATGGTTCATGAGTTTTAGTAGATAGAACATATGGTGTATGAGTTTTAGTAGATAGAACATATGGTGTATGAGTTTTAGTAGATAGAACATATGGTTCATGAGTTTTAGTAGATAGAACATATGGTGTATGAGTTTTAGTAGATAGAACATATGGTGTATGAGTTTTAGTAGATAGAACATATGGTTCATGAGTTTTAGTAGATAGAACATATGGTGTATGAGTTTTAGTAGATAGGACATATGGTTCATGAGTTTTAGTAGATAGAACATATGGTGTATGAGTTTTAGTAGAAAGAACATATTGTCCGGGTCGACGTCACCGGCCTTCTAGCCACCGCCGATCCACCTTTCATTTTCCATTTGTTCTGTCTTTGTCTTACACACCTGGCTTCACTCAACCAATTACTTGTTTATTATTTAACCCTCTGTTCCCCATGTTTTGTTTGTGAGTGATTGTTCATCGTACTTCGGTCCGTTTTTTTCTCGCTATGTTCGCTATGTTGCCTTGTATTATTGTATTTTTGTATTTTTGAGTAAAGTACATTGATTACTCATATCTGCTGTCCTGCGCCTGACTCTATACACCATCTACACACAGGACCATTACACCCAAACTATTTGCATTGTGTGCCCCCCCAACCCCTCCATTTACACTGCTGCTACTCTCTGTTTATCATATATGCATAGTCACTTTAACTATACATTCATGTACATACTATCTCAATTGGGCCGACCAACCAGTGCTCCTGCACATTGGCTAACCGGGCTATCTGCATTGTGTCCCACCACCCGCAACCCCTCTTTTACGCTACTGCTACTCTCTGTTCATCATATACGCATAGTCACTTTAACCATATATACATGTACATACTACCTCAATCAGCCTGACTAACCGGTGCCTATATGTAGCCTCGCTACTGTTATAGCCTGGCTACTGTATATAGCCTCACTACTGTTATAGCCTCGCTACTGTTATATCCTCTCTACTGTATATAGCCTCACTACTGTTATAGCCTCACTACTTTTATATCCTCTCTACTGTATATAGCCTCGCTACTGTTATAGCCTCGCTACTGTATATAGCCTAGCTACTGTTATAGCCTCTCTACTGTATATAGCCTCGCTACTTTTATATCCTCTCTACTGTATATAGCCTCGCTACTGTTATAGCCTCGCTACTGTATATAGCCTCGCTACTGTTATAGCCTGGCTACTGTATATAGCCTCACTACTGTTATAGCCTCGCTACTGTATATAGCCTCACTACTGTTATAGCCTCGCTACTGTATATAGCCTCACTACTGTTATAGCCTGGCTACTGTATATAGCCTCACTACTGTTATAGCCTGGCTACTGTATATAGCCTCACTACTGTTATAGCCTCACTACTGTATATAGCCTCGCTACTGTATATAGCCTCACTACTGTTATAGCCTCGCTACTGTTATATCCTCTCTACTGTATATAGCCTCACTACTGTTATAGCCTCTCTACTTTTATATCCTCTCTACTGTTATAGCCTCGCTACTGTTATATCCTCGCTACTGTATATAGCCTCACTACTGTTATAGCCTGGCTACTGTATATAGCCTCACTACTGTTATAGCCTCGCTACTGTATATAGCCTCACTACTGTTATAGCCTCGCTACTGTATATAGCCTCGCTACTGTTATAGCCTCACTACTGTATATAGCCTCACTACTGTTATAGCCATGCTACTCTATATAGCCTCACTACTGTTATAGCCTGGCTACTGTATATAGCTTCACTACTGTATATAGCCTCACTACTGTTATAGCCTCACTGCTGTTATAGCCTCGCTACTGTATATAGCCTCACTACTGTATATAGCCTCACTACTGTTATAGCCTCGCTACTGTATATAGCCTCGCTACTGTATATAGCCTCACTACTGTTATAGCCTCGCTACTGTATATAGCCTCACTACTGTTATAGCCTCACTGCTGTTATAGCCTCGCTACTGTATATAGCCTCACTACTGTATATAGCCTCACTACTGTTATAGCCTCGCTACTGTTATAGCCTCGCTACTGTATATAGCTTCACTACTGTATATAGCCTCGCTACTGTATATAGCCTCGCTACTGTATATAGCCTCGCTACTGTATATAGCCTCGCTACTGTATATAGCCTCACTACTGTATATAGCCTCGCTACTGTATATAGCTTCGCTACTGTATATAGCCTCGCTACTGTATATAGCTTCGCTACTGTATATAGCCTCGCTACTGTATATAGCCTCGCTACTGTATATAGCCTTGCTACTGTTATAGCCTCGCTACTGTATATAGCCTCGCTACTGTATATAGCGCTACTGTTATAGCCTCGCTACTGTATATAGCCTCGCTACTGTTATAGCCTCGCTACTGTATATAGCCTCGCTACTGTTATAGCCTCGCTACTGTATATAGCCTCGCTACTGTATATAGCCTCACTACTGTTATAGCCTCACTACTGTATATAGCCTCACTACTGTTATAGCCTGGCTACTGTATATAGTCTGTCTTTTTACTGTTTTATTTCTTTACCTACCTATTGTTCACCTAATACCTTTTTTGCACTATTGGTTAGAACCTGTAAGTAAGCATTTCACTGTAAGGTCTACACCTGTTGTATTCAGCGCACGTGACAAATCAACTTTGATTTGATTTTAGTAGGTAGAACACATGGTTCAAAACAAAATAGCCTAATTAATTTTAAAAACATTCTAATCAACAATTACATCATTTTAAATTACTGTTACTCTGCAACTCGTCCAACTATTGACTTTGTTCACAACTGCCACCAGTTTGACGCCAAAACATTGACAACAAATACCTGTTGACATAGTAACATAAATGAACGTAAATAACATAAATAATAATGCAGAAACCTTATATTAAACATCAATGGTATTGACTATGTTGATGATTTAATTTAGGATCATGTTTAACAGATTAGCCATTCTATTTGTCATTTTTAAATCATCTTAATTAATGAATGATTATATTTGACATGTGATAATGCCACACGTGATAGGGCCAGAGATAATTACAGACGTGAATTAAAACGGCAGATAAATGAAAGAAAGCAAATCGTTGTGGAGGTCATTTTAATCAGAGGTGTGATTTTGTGACTATTCAGAGGAGTTTGATTGAATGCACTGTTATTATCAGAGCAGTGGTCTCCGCTTAGTAAACTATCACAATATATCCAAAGTAATCCAGTGATTTCACTGGGTTCAGTAAGGAAAGCCGACTCTCAGATACATACATCTGGAGAAACCCTGCTAAAAACAATGAGGGAAGAGAAAGACAGAGTCCTCCATGTTTTTGTTACAGCGTAAATATGACAGAACTTAAAAGAGTAAAATGATACGTCAATCTGCTGTTTGAATTCTGTTGCAACACACACATATATGGACACACAAATCAAAAATGTGACTTTGGCTTAGCATTCCCCAAATGTTCTGTGGTTAAATGCTTTGACAGAATCCAGTAGTTGCAGTAGTGTTGATATGAGACCAGCCACAATCCTTGAGGTGTTGGTCCATGCTGGTGGATTTGCAGATGGGTCATGACATGGATTGTAAAATATTGTTCACGGTTACTCTCATAAACAAGTCAAACCGTCCCATCAGTGCAACCACAAGACATGCAGAGTTTGAGGATAGGGATGGAACCAGCTGAAATGAATACCCTCTAAATATATGTTCTTACTGTATCATTAAAGTACTACTAAAATCCCATTCCATGAAAAAAATGGTCATGGAAACCCCACAGAGAGAACTATAGCCATACCATTTGTAAGGACATTTCTGGCATAACAATGTCTTCCTCACTGACTCTTTGTCCAATAACATTTTATTCCAATTCAAATGCTAACGTACAGAAGTAGTATACTGCGCTTATTTTCAAACTGAGATGAGTGTGTGTTGTGCGCTTGGTTTAGTGCTGCTGTCCACTTTGGTCGTCATCAAACCCTCGCCCTGATCACTTATGCTGACCTTGACTAAGTAACGTGCCATAAAGCCTACCCACGCCTGTCAATCAACCAGGCTGCAGACAGTTACAGTGAAACAGAACAAAAAGAGCTTAATGGGTAGTCTATATGGCCGCGTCCCAAATCACACCCAATAGCCTATACAGTATACACTCTTAGGAAGAAAACAAACAACACTGCTATCTAGCACCTAAAATAGTTATTCGGCTGTCCCATAGGAGAACCCTTTGAAGAACCCTTTTTGGTTCCAGGTGGATCCCTTTTGAGTTCCATGTAGAACACTTTCCACAGAGGGTTCTTCATGGAACCCAAAAGGGTTCTACCTGGAACCAAAAAGGGTTCTTCCTGGAACCAAAAAGGGTTCTTCCTGGAACCAAAAAGGGTTCTTCTATGGGGACATTTGGAGGAACCCGTTTGGAGAAAATTAAAAGTATCACTACTTTTAACCAGGGCGCATGTTACTAAATAGGGAATAGCGTGTGATTTGGGACACTGACTCTATGTAGAGCCCTTCCACAGAACTGGCGTGGCTCACAGACTGATACTGGGGGGTGGGGAGATTTGTTGTTGCCATGTTACAGATCACAGGATTTGGTTTATAGTTTTAAGCTGATACAAAATGAAACAATTTAAGGGTTAAGAGTTTGAGACATGCTTGTGACAAGATCTCCTCACAAGGTCAGAAAGGCCTACAGTAACAGTGATTTGCTGCAATTTGACATTGGAAATAACAAAATAAGTCCTTGTATTACAAGATTTGACTGTTGATCGAACTTAAAAAAATAGTACAACTAGAGATCTTCCTACCGGAAACTCTCTCTTTCACTATTATAAAAGCCAGAAAAGACTAAAGATTATCTAAAGGAAGTACTGCATGCTGAATTGTGAAGGTTTGTGAAGGTTTTTTCCCACATAGACCAAAATGATAAGAGCACACATTATAGTAACAGAAGCATTTGCAACAGGCAGTTCTTAAGGACATCTGTAGAGAGTTTGACTGGGAACAGGGCCTCTGTGTGTTGTTGCTAACAGAGAAAACATAGCAGATAAAACACACCGAGCCAAGACGATATTCCAGAGGAGTCTATTAACTGTGAGACCCTTATGTGTGAGGCGGGCGGGCGGGCAGGCTGAGACCAATGGAAGGGGAAAGTCATCCTGCCGCATGGGAGCCAGGGGCCTCTGCTGTTGCCTAGTGACAAAAATATTTACTATTCACTCAAAAGCACATTACATTTTTTTCTGTGGAAAAGTCAAAACAATAGGCTGTATCAATCTAAATAAGTTGCCTAGCCGCCACATCATAGAGGCCAGTCTCAAGCAGCGTGATCTTGTGATAGGCCAAAGCGGCACCGTTTCCAAGGCAGCCCAACACTCAAATCTGGTTCTGATTGGGCCTGACAGCAATCTCCATCCAGGGTGGTAAAATGGCCTCATGTCAGAGGCTAGAGGCAGGGAGACAAGGGTAACCAAGGTGGTATTTTCTACTTCTCAATAGTATGCTGGTGGTCATGGAGAGTGGATGGCAATAGCTGGGTGGTCACAGCATGATGTTTTACAGTTAGGAAGGTCTGAAACGTAGTAAATAAAGTGGTGAATTAGGAGCATACACACAACAGTGTGGAGGCCTTCCTATTCTTTACAGGTATTCTTTACTAGCCCAGCACCAACGTTTTTAAGGAAGTGTGTGTGACCACACACTCTGCTTGCAGTTAGGGCCACTTTGAAGACAGTGTAGGGACGGTGAAGCCCTGTTTTGTGGCGCCATTGGGGGCAAAAGGTTTCTTTCCTGGGTAAAGCCTGTCATGCCCACATATGCAGGTTCCAGCTGGAGGGGATGAATGATGACATGCAAGGTACTACAGTAGGATACTGTGAGAACATGGGAAAAGCAAAACCACACCTAGAAATCTGACATTGCCTTAATGCGCTCCTGCTCCCAGACAGACATAGGGAAACAGCTGGGATATAGGGGGTAGAAATAAACTAGGAAAATCATTCCCAATAAATACATTTCTCAGATTGTCAGGCTATAGCCTACACACAAAAGAATGCTGGGTTAAAAATAACCAAATTTGGGTTATTTGGTATATTATTGGACAGAATATTGGACAGGTTGTGTGAATAACCCAACAAATTGGGTTGTTGGGATTACTCAAACATGGGTTAATTTAACCATCAGTTGGGAATTTTTACTCCCATTCTGCAATGACCTAGCAGTAGGGTATTTTCAAGAGGCGTGGCTTGGCATGGCTTTCAGCTAGATCTTATGGGCCACCCGTGAGAGTAAATGTATTATTGTTCATCACATTCAGTTTACATACTGCAAATCCTTCATTCTTCTATAATGTTAAGATGATTTATTACATATTATAATAAGGTATACCACCTTATTGTATCCCAACTTTGGGCTTTTAGGGAACTCGTACACTTCTGTGAGCCTCACTAAAGCTACTAAAGTGTCAATGTTCGACCTTAACATGTGATAACTAGACAACACAATAGATTATCAGGAATGACATTTACTCTCATGGGTGGCTAAAAAGATCTATCTTAAATTCACCCCTCCAGTCTTCTGATCTGTCCCACTGGATCATACAGTATCTCAATAACCCAGCATCAATAACCCAACTAAGTGACCCAATGAAAAATGCCTGCAACCCAGTTGGATCAACCAAGCAACCCAGCATTTGTGTACATGCAATTACACTGTAATAAACTGTCTAACTTGTTTAAAGGATATTAGATTCTCCATTATGTCAAGTTTCACAGTAGAGTAGAGTAGGCCTACAAGGAGGCTGATATGTAGAATTGATGATGAGCATAAAATAGTGCGAGGTCCCTAGACTGAGCAGCAGGTGTATTCCCTGTACAGGCCAAACATGTTCAAAGCCTCCACAAAAAATAATATGTCTACAAAAATATTTACACACACAACTTCCCCTAAAACATTCTAGTGCGTCGCTGATATTCTATGAGAAGACCCTTGCGGGCCAGCCTGCCTCCACCACCAATCCGTCAGTGATATCAGACGAGACAAAGGGCGTCTCTCCTGGAATATAACACCACGGTGAGCCGCAACAATGAACACGCAGCCATTTCAAACAGACCCTAGAGCTGTGCAGCAGCAGCAACCATCCCCGCCAACACGTTGCTTGCCCCGATTTTAACTCCAACCCCGTGAGGCAAAACACCGCACCGGTGAATTCTATTACATTGCGTTCTAGTAATGCTGAATTCGAAATGCTCTATTTTACGGGCGGGCTATAACATCTGATCATACACATGGGCGTGGGAGATTTTTTTCTCTCTCCCTGCATCACCAGTCCAGACGCTCAGATAGCCTATATCTGGACAAATACATCTTTATTTAACAGAATGCGAGTGTACATCAGGCGTTTATTATGGTACATAATTCAACCACAGGACGTTGAATATGGAAAACGAATAGGCCATATATTTCCTCGATTCACACAGCTATAACTGATTTATTGCTTTGTATTCGGGTTTTTCTTATAATAGGAGGCTGACTTTCCATCATGTGTGGCCCTGTAGGCTACAAAAACGAATCCAAAACGCGATAATGTTGTTTATTATTTATAAAAAGGATGTGCATTTCATCTACATCATTTCATCTATCTTTCCCCAAGCATTCAAGATGCCACATTCAATATGCCAACATATAAAGTTATAACTACATTAGAACAGCCCAGTGTGAAGATTATTTTATTAATTTATTAATTGTATATATTTATCTTTCAAACGAGCCACATGCACTGCGCACGGGTATCATGCCATCCTCAACAAAGAAGATGCAAGTTACCTTTAAGAAAACGCCTCGTTCTGTCTCTCCGACTGTCACTATGGTAGCCAATCATGCCACCTTCATTCTGCACTACTGTATTTGTTTCTATGTTCAATTGACTATCATAATGGAAAGGAAAATATCCCACACGGATGAAAAAGGCCTGTATGCATAAATTAATTGCTATTAGCACATTCTTGAATAGCGGTAAAATAAAATAGGAATTAGCCAAGACAAAAGCAATGCACTGATTTTAGACAATCAGGCATGCAAGTTTTAAAAGCCACTAAGGCAGATATGAATATTTCTACTTACTGTGATCTTTGGAATATTCTTTTTGCCTTGATAAGAATGCCCAGACATAATTGCGACTGGTCGAAAACTGATTCCACCTCTGAACAAAGCTTTGAAATATTCCCCTCTGGGTGTTTCTGCGGCAACTGGCTGGATGGGAAAATTAGGGAATGGTCGCCTCCCTCTGTGCAATGTAAAGTGCTTCGAAGTGAGCTAGAGCGTCTACTCTGATCCACCGACAGACTCCTCCCTCAATAGTCTCATTGGTAGCCTACAGCTGCAATGCTCAAATCCTCCCACAGGAGGACGCTCAACAGCAGGTGTAGGCGACTACAACAGTGTACTGTACAGAATTGCACTGAAATAGAAACAGTGTAAGGACTGCAACATTTGTACCTCGATAACACCGTGGATATTGGATTTATAGACGGCTTAACAGAAATAGTAGCAGAAGGTTAATGTTTAACATTTATTGCACACATATCCAGATGATGCTGTGTAACATTTTGCTAATTCTTATTTAGAATTAGCCCAAACCCTAACCAGGACGATGCTGGGACGATGCTGGGCCATTGTGCGCTGCCCCAATCATGGTCATTGTGATTCGAACCAGGGACTGTAGTGATATCTCTAGCACTGAGATGCAGTGTCCCATATTAGTAGGCTTCTTTGCAGCAGTCTTGTGTAGACTCACTGATGTGTTCAACATGCAACGATATTAGATCCCAGCAGGCATAGGCCCTACACATCATAAGAACAAGTGCGGCCGTGGATAGCCAATGGGCAGAGGAGTAGAAGGTAGGCTACCACGTGGTAGACTAGGCCTATATGCTGTGGAGCGGACAAGAGGGGCGTGGCCCTGACAGTTTCGGCTGCAGCTGCCTTGTTTCCGAGGAGCTAAAGGAGGATGTTAGTGTAGGGATCAAATCAAATTAAATTTGTCACATACACATGGTTAGCAGATGTTAATGTGAGTGTAGCGAAATGCTTGTGCTTCTAGTTCCGACAATGCAGTAATAACCAACGAGTAATCAAACCTAACAATTCCACAACTACTACCTTATACACACAAGTGTAAAAGGATAAACAATATGTACATAAAGATATATTAATGAGTGATGGTACAGAGCGGCATAGGCAAGATGCAGTAGATGGTATAGAGTACAGTGTATACATATGAGATGAGTAATGTAGGGTATGTAAACATAAAGTGGCATAGTTTAAAGTGGCTAGTGATACATGTATTACATAAAGATGGCAAGATACAGTAGATGATATAGAGTACAGTATATACATATACATATGAGATGAGCAATGTAGGGTATGTAAACATTATATTAAGTGGCATTGTTTAAAGTGGCTAGTGATACATTTTTTACATAAATGTCCATTATTAAAGTGACTGGAGTTGAGTCAGTATGTTGGCAGCAGCCACTCAATGTTAGTGGTGGCTGTTTAACAGTCTGATGGCCTTGAGATTGAAGCTGTTTTTCGGTCCCTGCTTTGATGCACCTGTACTGACCTCGCCTTCTGGATGATAGCGGGGTGAACAGGCAGTGGCTCGGGTGGTTGTTGTTCTTGATGATCTTTATGCCTTCCTGTGACATCGGGTGGTGTAGGTGTCCTGGAGGGCAGGTAGTTTGCCCCCGTTGATGCGTTGTGCAGACCTCACTACCCTCTGGAGAGCCTTACGGTTGTAGGCGGAGCAGTTGCCGTAACAGGCAGTGATACAGCCCGACAGGATGCTCTCGATTGTGCATCTGTAGAAGTTTGTGAGTGCTTTTGGTGACAAGACAAATTTCTTCAGCCTCCTGAGGTTGAAGAGGCGCTGCTGCGCCTTCTTGACAACGCTGAATTTGTGGGTGGACCAATTCAGTTTGTCCGTGATGTGTACGCAGAGGAACTTAAAACTTACTACCCTCTCCACTATTGTCCCGTCGATGTGGATAGGGGGGTGCTCCCTCTGTTGTTTCCTGAAGTCCACAATCATCTCCTTTGTTCTGTTGACGTTGAGTGTTTTCCTGACACCACACTCCGAGGTTCCTCACCTCCTCCCTGTAGGCCGTCTCATCGTTGTTGGTAATCAAGCCTACCACTGTAGTGTCGTCTGCAAACTTGATGATTGAGTTGGAGGCGTGCATGGCCACGCAGTCGTGGGTGAACAGGGAGTACAGGAGAGGGCTCAGAACGCACCCTTGTGGGGCCCCAGTGTTCAGGATCAGCAGGGTGGAGATGTTGTTACCTACTCTCACCACCTGGGGGCGGCCCGTCAGGAAGTCCAGTACCCAGTTGCACAGGGCGGGGTCGAGACCCAGGGTCTCGAGCTTTATGGCGAGTTTGGAGGGTACTATGGTGTTAAATGCTGAGCTGTAGTTGATGAACAGCATTCTCACATAGGTATTCCTCTTGTCCAGATGGGTTAGGGCAGTGTGCGGTGTGGTTGCGATTGCGATTGCGTCATCTGTGGACCTATTGGGGCGGTATGCAAATTGGAGTGGGTCTAGGGTATCAGGTAGGGTGGAGGTGATATGGTCCTTGACTCGTCTCTCAAAGCACTTCATGATGACGGAAGTGAGTGCTACGGGGCGGTAGTCTTTTAGCTCAGTTACCTTAGCCTTCTTGGGAACAGGAACAATGGTGGCCCTCCTTAAGCATGTGGGAAGAGCAGACTGGGATAAGGATTGATTGAATATGTCCGTAAACACGCCAGACAGCTGGTCTGCGCATGCTCTGAGGACGCAGCTGGGGATGCAGTCTGGGCCTGCAGCCTTGCGAGGGTTAACACGTTTAAATGTTTAACTCACGTCGGCTGCAGTGAAGGAGAGTCCACAGGTTTTGGTAGCGGGCCGTGTCAGTGGCACTGTATTGTCCTCAAAGCGAGCAAATAAGTTATTCAGTCTGTGGGAGCAAGACATCCTGGTCCGCGGCAGGGCTGGTTTTCTTTTTGTAATCGTGATTGACTGTAGACCCTGCCACATACCTCTTGTGTCTGAGCCGTTGAATTGCAACTCTACTTTGTCTCTATACTGACGCTTAGCTTGTTTGATTGCCTTGCGGAGGGAATAGCTACACTGTTTGTATTCGGTCATGTTTCCGGTCACCTTGCCCTGGTTAAATGCTGTGGTTCGCGCTTTCAGTTTCGCGTGAATGCTGCCATCAATCCACGGTTTCTGGTTTGGGAATGTTTTAATCGTTGCCTTGGGTATGACATCGCCGATGCACTTTCTAATGAACTCGCTCACCGAATCAGCGTATTCGTCAATGTTGTTGTTGGACGCAATGCGGAACATATCCCAATCCACGTGATCGAAGCAGTCTTGAAGCGTGGAATCAGATTGGTTGGACCAGTGTTGAATAGACCTGAGCGCGGGAGCTTCTTGTTTTAGTTTCTGTCTGTAGGCTGGAAGCAACAAAATGGAGTCGTGGTCAGCTTTTCCGAAAGGAGGGCAGGGGAGGGCCTTATATGTGTCGCGGAAGTTAGAATAACAATGATACAGGGTTTTACCAGCCCTAGTTGCACAATCGATATGCTGATAGAATTTAGGGAGTCTTGTTTTCAGATTAGCCTTGTTAAAATCCCCAGCTACAATGAATGCAGCCTCAGGATATGTGGTTTACAGTTTACATAGAGTCAAATAAAGTTTGTTCAGGGCCATCGACGTGTCCGCTTGGGATGGAACAGGTCCTGTCCGCTTCAACTGTGTAGGCTAGTCCTAGTTCTAAGACCCGCTAGTGACAAACCTAAAGTTTTTTTCTAGTAGGTTGATACTTTCACTGTAATGCAATACTGAGTGTACAAAGCTTTAGGAGCATGTTCCTAATATTAAGTTGAACCCCTAACCCCCCACCCTCAGAAGAGCCTCAAATAATCGGAGTAAAGGTGTCGATCGCGTTCCACAGGGATGCTGGCCCATGTTGACACCAATGCTTCCCGCAGTTGTGTCAAGTTGGCTGGGTGGTGGACCATTCTTAATACACACGAGAAACTGTTGAGTGTGAAAAACCCAGCAGTGTTGCAGTTCTTGAAACAAACTGGCACCTATTACCAAACCCCGTTTAAAGGCTCTTAAATATTTTGTCTTGCCCATTCAGTCTCTGAATAGCACACATGCACAATCCATGTCTCAATTCTCTGAAGGCTTAAAAATCCTTATTTAATCTGTCTCCTCCTTTCATCTACACTGATTGAAGTGGATTTAATTAACAAGTGACATCAATAAGGGATTATAGCTTTTACCTGGATTCACCTGGTCAGTCTATGCCATCGAAAGAGCAGGTGTTCTGATGTTTTGGGGTTTTGTCCACTCAGTGTTTGTCCAGGGACCTTATTTTCCAGCTAGAATCCAGTTGAAAGGCTCAAATAGCCCTACCATTCCTGTTGTTTTACTGAGACTGGTCTAGCCTTCAGACACAATACAAATCATTATTTATACATAATAGAATACTTCCGGAGTGCATCCACAATCCACCATTCAATGATCATTTATTGTAGCCTCAATGCATGACTTGGCTTTATCATGTGATAACTAGCAAGCATGATTAGCATTTCTCTTTTTTTCCATTTTACAATGGCTGCAAAATATTGATATACAGTATTTCCGGGAGAGCTGAAATCTGTATCCATGATGATGGTAATTATTAGACTGGTCTGCCTGGTATTATTATGAACAAAGTGGGTGGAGCCTGTCCCTGTCCCCGCCCTGCCATGAGTCTCTATTGTCTGGGTCTCAGCAGAGCAGGCCTCCCTCCCCTCCCATACCACTCCTCTAAGCCAACCCCCCTGACCCTGCCCTAATGCACCCATAATGACGTTCTCTAATTATTAAACAACAGTGTGTGTGTGTGTGGGTATCATGTACAAGAAGCTGGGTATCATGTAGAGGAAGCTGGGTATCATGTACAGGAAGCTGGGTGTCATGTAGAGGAAGCTGGGAATCATGTACAAGAAGCTGGGTATCATGTACAGGAAGCTGGGTGTCATGTAGAGGAAGCTGGGTATCATGTACACGAAGCTGGGTATCATGTACAGGAAGCTGGGTATCATGTAGAGGAAGATGGGTATCATGTACACGAAGCTGGGTATCATGTACACGAAGCTGGGTATCATGTAGAGGAAGCTGGGTATCATGTAGAGGAAGCTGGGCATCATGTACAGGAAGCTGGGTGTCATGTACACGAAGCTGGGTATCATGTAGAGGAAGCTGGGTATCATGTACACGAAGCTGGGTATCATGTACACGAAGCTGGGTATCATGTAGAGGAAGCTGGGTATCATGTAGAGGAAGCTGGGTATCATGTACACGAAGCTGGGTATCATGTAGAGGAAGCTGGGTATCATGTACAGGAAGCTGGGTATCATGTAGAGGAAGCTGGGTATCATGTAGAGGAAGCTGGGCATCATGTACAAGAACTGCTTATCATGTTCCTGTACATGAACCAGCAAGATGGCGCCGACAGACATGGCAGCTCTGCTTCTAGCTCCTAAGCAACTTTGCAGTATTTTTGTGTGTGTGTTATTTCTTACACTATTAGCCCAGAACGTACTTTGTGTCATTACATACAGCTGGAAAGAACTTATTAAACAAAAAATAATAATAATATATATATATATAGCATTTCGCTACACCCGCAATAACATCTGCTAAATATGTGTATGTGACCAATACAATTTGATTTGATGTACAGGCCAGACAGCTTCCAAAGGGGATTAACCCCCCTACCCCTTATAGCCCCTACCCCCCCGGGCCAAGCCCCTACCCCATTACCACCAGACAGGAATTCCATGGATGCAGGGGGCGTGTGGAGAGAAAGTCCTTCCCAGCTGGGGCGTACCCAGATGAGCAGAGGACAAAGAGAGAGAGACCCTCCCCTGTTCTGGCCACCTCCCTGAATCTAAGGCAGGGTAGAGCAGGGCTACTGGTTGTTTCTATGGAGAAGTACATACCGTATCACTGAGGCACAACCTTAGCGGTTGTTGTTGCTGCACAAATCAGTGTTTTTAATGGAGGAGAGAGAGGGGATACATTCCCAGTGTGCTGATGTAAAGCTGAGGCGTGTCACAGGAGACTGCTGAAAAATATCAACTTGAATGAAGATGGGAGCACATGGTTTTACATTCTGAAATAGGCTATCTTCATAAGTATTGTATTGTGAGGCTTCATAACCTGGCCTCGTGGTAGGGATTGATTCAACTAGTGACCTGCAGCGTTGGTCATTATACCCTGATGAATACAGCCTGTCTGTCCAAACATTGGTTATTCAACTATTGCATCTGACATCCTACAGTGTGAGGCTTTCCTTTTCTTTTTCAAGGGCATGATTATAACCTTATCATCAAACACTAACTACACACTTTGCCACAGAAGTGCACATTTGTGTGAAACAGAACTTGCATTAGCTAGATGTTTCAGCCAGAGTTATGTTTGGCATTCGCTTGCATAAGAGGACACAACAGAGGGATGCTCCCAGGCATAATTGGGCTGACATTATGTGTCAGTCTGATATGTCACCACCACAAGATTGGGGCAACACAGACAGAACACAACAACAGACTCCTTCCATGTTTCGCTGAGTCAGATCAGGGCTGCAGCACTGCAGTCCCACAGCTGTCCACATGGGGATCATGGCTGCCACAAGAGCTATAGTACCTTTTTAAAAAACCTTTATTTAACTAGGCAAGTCAGTTAAGAACAAATTCTTATTTTCAATGACGGCCTAGGAACAGTGGGTTAACTGCCTTGTTCAGTGGCAGAACGACACAATTTTACCTTGTCAGCTCGGGGATTCCATCTTGCAACCTTTCGGTTACTAGTCCAACGCTCTAACCACTAGGCTACCTGCCGCCCCAGCTACATCAGCCCATGATGTCACACCACAGGTTCCTCCCTGTGATTCCTGGATGGAAATGTCCCCTTTATTTATTACGCATCAAGAGACAATCTGCCCTCACAGCACAAACGGACAGAGAGCAAGGACTCTTCACTGCGGGGAATCTTTGTTGCGTGGAGTGTAGTGACCTCTTTTTTGCTTGGCCTGTCCCTTTACTTGTGTACCATCCAGACTGTGCTTAGTTTGGTTGTGTATCTGGGAATGACCGGGACAGCTATGACTAAACAGTAATCATCCTCATTCAACCTAAAAGACTTTCTCATCTCTGAGACAGAGGGATTACAGTATAGCGGGGCAGGACGCAGTGTCTCTGTCCCAAATGGTACCTTATTCCCTTTGTAGTGCACTACTTTTTGAGCCCTAAAGGCTCTGGTCAAAAGTAGTGTACTACAGTGGGAATAGGGGGCCATTTGGAATAGTGAATCATCGCTTTGTCGCCCACAAGCTTAGCTGAGGTCAGTTCCAAATTGAGACATTCAGAAGCTATATATATGACAGAACCCACAAACCTCAATTCAACCACGGTTTAAAGGACAAGTCAAATCAAATCAAATCAAATTGTATTCATCACATGCACCGAATACAACAGGTTTAGACCTTATAGTGAAATGCTTACTTACAAACCCTTAACCGATAATGCTTAAATATGTTTTAAGAAAAAAAGTGTTAAGTAAAAAATAGATTATTAAAAGTAACAAATAATTAAACAGCAGCAGTAAAATAACGATAGGTAGGCTGTATACAGGGGGTACCGGTACAGAGTCAATGTGGGGGGCAGGTTATATGTACATGTAGGTAGAGTTAAAGTGACTATGCATAGATAATAAACAGAGAGTAGCAGTAGCGTAAATGAGGGGTCTGGGTAGCCCTTTGATTAGCTGTTCAGGAGTCTTATGGCTTGGGGGTAGAAGCTGTTAAGAAGCATTTTGGTCCTAGACATGGCGCTCCAGTACCGTTTGCCCTGCGGTAGCAGAGAGAACAGTCCATGGCTAGGGTGGCTGGAGTCTTTGACAAATTTTAGGGTCATGAACTGTATTATTCAGAGACAGGATGGATTAAATTATAACTCACATCACCAGATGGAATGTCTCTCAGGTGATCCAGAGCCACAGTCCAATCTAATCAAACGCAATCAAATGTATAATGCAGCCTGCATCAAAATGCAGAATTCATAGCCTTTCTTTGTCATTCAGATACCTCTGCATCCCAAACCAGTTTCATTGGTCGAAAAGGGGATTTTATTCCTGACCTTTTTTGTCTATATTTGTTGTTTTATAAAGTACAGGTGGATACTGTATAAGTTCCACTTTTTTATAACTTTCTACAAGCGAGGCAACACACACAAAGAGAGGCAACACACACATACACACACACACACAATTGTAACAGTACAACATTACCATCATGCCACTTATGGATGAGAAATGGAAGATTGTTTACATGATGTGATGTACAGTTTAAGCTTTCTTCATTTACCTGGATGACAACCAGTCATCGAAGAAAGATGATTAGATAGTCAAGCCCAAACAAGAGAGAGGAACCTTTGATTGAATATTTTGAAATGAATTGGATTGTCTTTTGTGCTGTATTGAGGTGTTTAGGGTGTCAGGCTGCAGCTCCACCTGATCCACTCAGACTCTTCCTTACATAATTCATGGATGCACTTACCATGTAGTTGGCATAAACCCAAGACTCTCAGGAAGGTACGTTTCTCAAGGACCACCTTTAATATGTACAGAATAACATTTGTCAAATTGTAGTTGCCATGACACACTTTCATCTGTATGCCCCTCTGAATATAGGTTGTGAGAGTCCTTTCTGTCTGCCAACTGTGCATGTTTTGTGGTAATATTCTATTCAGATCACCATTATTAAAACTGTCAGGTACTGTGAGGTGCAGTTGATTACTGCAGACATCTGTAGCATGCACGCAAGAGGAGAATTTACCTTCTCATCACCTAGATTTTGTAGGACTTCCTTGCCTTTGGTAGTTTTTATCTCTATGCCAGAATATTTCTTGTTGTAACAAGTGTCACTTTCTTTACATGGAGAGCTCTGATTTATAGGGTTCCTCGCCTCCTGCGCGGTCTCCCGTTTAGCAGTCCTAGGGGTTTGGTTCCCCCTCTGACCGACACTCAGAGCATCGAAATCAATTGTTTTGCTCTCGTATGCTCCCTCGACGTTGCAGAACATACCTCCGTATTTTTGTCGGGGGACCTGATCGGCCGTTCCGGGAATTGCGAGATACACCGGTAAGTCATCATTCTCCTCCTTGTCCCAATTCCGTTTACGCTCTGCCATAGTGATAGTACTGAGAGGAAAGAGGGCGAAAGTAGTCCTGCAACTGTTCTAGTGTGTAGCTGCGCCGTGCAAGGCAGATGAAGTAAACTAGAGTTTCAAGACCAGTGGTGGCAGTGTTGCCCTGGGTCGGATGACAACAAAGTGATACCTACGCAGCACAAGCCCTTTTTACGCAATCCAGCTGTTCAGTCACACGTTTTAGAGTTTCATCATTACACAGCATAAAATGTCATTGTAAAACATGGTTTAACACGAATGCACCGACCATCTTGAATGTTTCAATGATTAAAAAACTGCACCTGAAATTATGGTGTTAGAGGCTAACTGTCATATCATCTAAATAGGCCTAAAAAGTATTATTGTTTTGTAAGGGATAAACAAATGTATACATGTAAACTTGTTTGTTGCTCTCTATGCACGTGTTTCGGCCACGCCCATCTTCGGCGTTGTCCTTTCAGTGACACACAGGTTATGAAAGTACCTGTGGTTGTCCTCGTCGCCAGGGGCGAAAAAATGTTTTTTTTTAAATTACATTTGTTTTGGGGGGGTGCCTGTTTTTCACGTTATTTTGGCATTAATCCATGTCACATAACAGTTTGCAAACAATGTAAAATATATATATATATATATATATATATATATATATATATATATTTGTTCAGCACTTTTGAAATGTACAGCCACAGAATTCATTGAGGTAATAAAGCTGCATACAAACATGGCCTCTTTTGTTTTCTTGAGTAAGGCAGCTCCAAAATGCAGGTGTTTCAGCCTAGCTCAGCACGTTCTATAATAGTGAGACAAGCCAACAGAAAATACAGTGTTGGCTCAGTGTTCTGTCACTCATGGGGACACTACGTCATCGCCCAGTCTAAGAGTAGAGCTGGAAAATTTAAGCCCCTTGGGTGCAGTCAAAGAGTTACATTCAAAGTTTTATTTATTTAACTAGGCAAGTCAGTTAAGAACAAATTCTTATTTTCAATGACGGCCTAGGAACAGTGGGTTAACCCACTGTTCAGAAGTGCCCATCCAAGAAGGCTCGTCATTGGCCACAGATAAAATGACGTCAAATCACATTAAATCTACAGTAGCTTTGATTGGACTGATCATGTCCAAATTATACTTTCAAAATCTTAGCTAGCAGTCATCATCATGAATAAAGTTGACAATCTACTGGCAAATCCTTTTTAATCGTTGTCATGTGAAGAGAAATAATGAAGAGAAATTATAGATAAATTGTATCGGTGCTCATCGGCCATTGGACATAAACATTACACAACAAGTTGGAAATCGCAAATTCAACAATGAGTGGTTTGGAAGGAATCAGTGGCTAACTGCAAGCATTGCAAAGCAATCATTAGTCTGCTATTCAATGGAGTGGCTGAGTGGTCCCAAGTCTTAGATCAAGAGTCTCTTTTCCTAGTTTAAAATAAACATTCAACATTGTCCATGCTGTCAATGAAGCAAGATTTTTGCGTGCTACAAACAACTGTTAACTTGGAACTGCAAAATCTGACTTCAGTGAGTTCAAGACAACTGGGAAATTGGGAAAATGAGCTACGACTGGGATAATACATTTTTCATCCAACTCGGAATTGTAAATCAGGAACTCTGACCTCTTTCTAGAGCTACTACCTGAAGATCACTGACGTCATCATGATTCAACCTTTTATCAGAGTTCCCAGTTGTCTTGAAAGCACCATAAATCCAGAGAATGCCAGTTTGATGACAAAAATTTGCCCACGAAGGCCTGCCTCGCCACCTTCCTGTTCAAGTGAGCACAGCAGAACAAGATGAGTCCAAAAATGTCTTGTATGCTGCTGCATTAATGATGTAATATGCCAGGGAGATATGTACAGTGCCTTGCGAAAGTATTCGGCCCCCTTGAACTTTGCGACCTTTTGCCACATTTCAGGCTTCAAACATAAAGATATAAAACTGTATTTTTTTGTGAAGAATCAACAACAAGTGGGACACAATCATGAAGTGGAACGACATTTATTGGATATTTCAAACTTTTTTAACAAATCAAAAACTGAAAAATTGGGCGTGCAAAATTATTCAGCCCCCTTAAGTTAATAATTTGTAGCGCCACCTTTTGCTGCGATTACAGCTGTAAGTCGCTTGGGGTATGTCTATCAGTTTTGCACATCGAGAGACTGACATTTTTTCCCATTCCTCCTTGCAAAACAGCTCGAGCTCAGTGAGGTTGGATGGAGAGCATTTGTGAACAGCAGTTTTCAGTTCTTTCCACAGATTCTTGATTGGATTCAGGTCTGGACTTTGACTTGGCCATTCTAACACCTGGATATGTTTATTTTTGAACCATTCCATTGTAGATTTTGCTTTATGTTTTGGATCATTGTCTTGTTGGAAGACAAATCTCCATCCCAGTCTCAGGTCTTTTGCAGACTCCATCAGGTTTTCTTCCAGAATGGTCCTGTATTTGGCTCCATCCATCTTCCCATCAATTTTAACCATCTTCCCTGTCCCTGCTGAAGAAAAGCAGGCCCAAACCATGATGCTGCCACCACCATGTTTGACAGTGGGGATGGTGTGTTCAGGGTGATGAGCTGTGTTGCTTTTACGCCAAACATAACATTTTGCATTGTTGCCAAAAAGTTCAATTTTGGTTTCATCTGACCAGAGCACCTTCTTCCACATGTTTGGTGTGTCTCCCAGGTGGCTTGTGGCAAACTTTAAACGACACTTTTTATGGATATCTTTAAGAAATGGCTTTCTTCTTGCCACTCTTCCATAAAGGCCAGATTTGTGCAATATATGACTGATTGTTGTCCTATGGACAGAGTCTCCCACCTCAGCTGTAGATCTCTGCAGTTCATCCAGAGTGATCATGGGCCTCTTGGCTGCATCTCTGATCAGTCTTCTCCTTGTATGAGCTGAAAGTTTAGAGGGACGGCCAGGTCTTGGTAGATTTGCAGTGGTCTGATACTCCTTCCATTTCAATATTATCGCTTGCACAGTGCTCCTTGGGATGTTTAAAGCTTGGGAAATATTTTTGTATCCAAATCCGGCTTTAAACTTCTTCACAACAGTATCTCGGACCTGCCTGGTGTGTTCCTTGTTCTTCATGATGCTCTCTGCGCTTTTAACGGACCTCTGAGACTATCACAGTGCAGGTGCATTTATACGGAGACTTGATTACACACAGGTGGATTGTATTTATCATCATTAGTCATTTAGGTCAACATTGGATCATTCAGAGATCCTCACTGAACTTCTGGAGAGAGTTTGCTGCACTGAAAGTAAAGGGGCTGAATAATTTTGCACGCCCAATTTTTCAGTTTTTGATTTGTTACATTTTTTTGAAATATCCAATAAATGTCATTCCACTTCATGATTGTGTCCCACTTGTTGTTGATTCTTCACAAAAAAATACAGTTTTTTATCTTTATGTTTGAAGCCTGAAATGTGGCAAAAGGTCGCAAAGTTCAAGGGGGCCGAATACTTTCGCAAGGCACTGTATACTGTAGCTAAGAAAGTAATACTAATAATACTAAGTGTATGTTGTGTAGCAAGCTGTTAGTTGCCCATGTGCCTCACATTAATAATTTGGTCTATTTTCACCTCTTCATTTCGCCTACTGTTCTGTCTTGGTGGTGCACATGTAGCCTATAACATGTTTTTGAGAGATGTAATCATCGAATATTGTAAGAGCTTTCATTGTCTGCTTATATGCCCCCTTTATTTATCCTATGGTTCTGACTTGGTTCTGTAAATGGAGAACACTGTAAGAACGGCCCATGATCTGAATTCTGTGGCTGTACATTTCAAAAGTGCTGAACAAATAGTTATATTGACTATGTCCGTCTTAGCTTGCTCATTAATGGTCTTAATTGAAATTACGGATTGCCTCTTATCCACTTGTCGTCCCCTTATGCCATAGTCAGTACATCTCAATTGTCAGTAGAAACCACATTTGTTTAAGCAAGTCAGCCATATCAGCTATGTTTTTTTTTTTAAAGGCAGTAAATGAGGCTGAATGAACTGTTTCTCTGCCAAGACAAGGTTCCGCTGCCAGGTGTAGCAGTGGTAAGGTGTTGGGACTGCTGTTCGGACTCTGAGGTTGGGACAGCTTTATATAGGCCCTAACAGTTTTGTGGGCACCGTTTGTCACCGTTATAGTGCAATTAATGTATTGTTTAGTGTTGTGTAGTGGGTTTGCTGGCATGCATCACACATTTTTTTTATTACATTTTTTGCCCCACCAAGATTTACATGCTAAAATCACCACTGCTTGTCTCTCATATCTACTGGACAGTGGTAATGCCAGTTCAAAGTTCAAACACACAATTTCCCTCGTATCACTCAGAAAAGCTATATCTTTAAGCACGTATCTGAGCCTGCAGACGACAGCATCACTGTTCTCTGACACTGGCCTGATTAGCAGAATTATACAGGCGGGTCCAGTCAGCAGGAAGAAAGACGTTCACGTCTAAAAGTGCTAGAGACAAGCAGTCAGCAACTGGATGAAACCTCATTCGACTGGCTACGGAGAACCATCCAAATGTTTTAAAGGCCCAATGCAGATGTTTTTATATCAATATTACATTTAGTTTTGGGTAACAATTAAGTACCTTACTGTAATAGATTCCCATTATAATGGGAAAACATAGCTTTTCAGTAACCTCTACGGGATTGCTGAGGCCTACTATTATCCATATCAAATACAGTTTAGCAATCTGTGACAAAGGCTTTGATCCCTTGTGGATGTGCTGGGTGTCTGAGAGATTATAGTCTGGCCATGAATGTGCACTAAAATGAAGTGTATCTTGAGGGATACTTACTTGTAACTAATGTGTGCTCATACAGTACATTGCCCATCCTGACAACCTGGCCCTCATTTTAAACCATGTGGAAGTGAAAAGCAAGTGGGAGAATAAACACACTAGTACACCACAAAGTGCATGTAATACCTGCATAAGTACAATGTACTATAGGTGTTACACAGGATTTGGCTAGTTAAGTTTATCTTGAGGGGCACTTACTTGTAATTATAGTGTACCGATAGCCAGTGGTGGAAAAAGTACCCAATTGTCATATTTGAGGACAAGTAAAGGTACCTTAATAGAAAATGACTAAAGTAAAAGTGTAAGTCACCCAGTAAAATACTCCTTGAGTAAAAGTCTGAAAGTACTTGGTTTTATTAAGTATAAATCATTTCACATTCCTTATATTAAGCAAACTAGACGCCACAAATAAAAAATATTATGGATAATCTGGGGCACACTCAGACATAATTTACAAACAAAGCATTTGTGTTTAGTGTGTCCGCCAGACAAGAGGCAGTTGGGGATGACCAGGGATGTTCTCTTGATAAGTGTGAATTGGACCATTTTCCTGTCCTGCTAAGCATTCGAAATGTAATGAGTGGCTTATTCCTCGTCTGGGATGACACTTGTCTTAGACCTGTTTTTGTAAACTCAACCAAGTTAACCTAGATGGTACGCATTATTTTGGGGGCAAGTTCTAGCATCAACATTGGTAGGAGATGTATTTTGAACAGTGCACATTCATGGTTAAGTAATTCAAGCCTATTCAGCATAGGCTATAATCTCTCAGACACCCAGCGCATTCACAACCCAACCTTTGTCACAGTTAATGAATGAGATACAGCTGAGAAGTAACAACAAAAATAAGTTGGTGAATTTTGTGGAAACCTGCCCATTTGTAACAAGCATTCGTTGTTACACTTCTGTAATTACAGACTGCAATTGCTATCAGTTACATGTTATTACACTGTAACTATGAGTTATTACAGTTAATTACAATACTTGCTACAGTATAATTACACATGTAACTATTACTGCAATCAATCAAACTACTGACTTATCTTTGCCAGAATAGGGTACCTGGTCATTTGATGAATCATCTTCATATTTCAGATAGGCCTAGTTTGGATGGCTACTGGATATACAGTATGTCTAAAGATAAGCAGCTGTAACATCGCACCGCCTTCAATATTATGGGAAGAAGATGTAACATATTCTGGCAAATTTATTACAATATTTATGAGAAAGAACAGGGCTACTCGGCTGGCAACTAGCTCTCTGCAGGCAGGCTGCCCTCCAGAGTGATGACATGGTGCAGGCAGAACATGCTTTCCAGGCAGGCTGCCCTCCAGAGTGATGACATGGTGCAGGCAGAACATGCTTTCCAGGCAGGCTGCCCTCCAGAGTGATGACATGGTGCAGACAGAACATGCTTTCCAGGCAGGCTGCCCTCCAGAATGATGACATGGTGCAGACAGAACATGCTTTCCAGGCAGGCTGCCCTCCAGAGTGATGACATGGTGCAGACAGAACATGCTTTCCAGGCAGGCTGCCCTCCAGAATGATGACATGGTGCAGACAGAACATGCTTTCCAGGCAGGCTGCCCTCCAGAGTGATGACATGGTGCAGACAGAACATGCTTTCCAGGCAGGCTGCCCTCCAGAGTGATGACATGGTGCAGACAGAACATGCTTTCCAGGCAGGCTGCCCTCCAGAGTGATGACATGGTGCAGACAGAACATGCTTTCCAGGCAGGCTGTCCTCCAGAGTGATGACATGGTGCAGACAGAACATGATTTGGGTGGGCATTGTATGTTCATTTTTCTATGTTTTTGTATTTCTTTGTTTTGACCAGGTATGGTTCTCAATCAGGGACAGCTGTCTATCGTTGTCTCTGATTGGGAACCATACTTAGGTAGCCTTTTCCCACATGGTTTTTGTGGGTAGTTATTTTCTGTTTAGTGTTTTCTGCACCTGACAGGACTGTTTCGGTTTCGTTTATTCTCTTTGTTATTTTGTTATAGTGTTCAGTTTCAATAAAAAGCATGAAAACTTACCACGCTGCGCGTTGGTCCGATTCCTCTTCTTCAGACGACGAAAACCGTTACAGTTTTCACAATTCCTGACATTTAATCCTAGTAAAAATTCCCTGTTTTAGGTCAGTTAAGATCATCACTTTATTTTAAGAATGTGAAATGTCAGAATAATAGTAGAGAGAATTATTTATTTCAGCTTTTATTTATTTCATCAAATTCCCAGTGGGCCAGAAGTTTACATACACTCAATTAGTATTTGGTAGCATTGCCTTTAAATTGTTTAACTTGAGTCAAACGTTTCGGGTAGCCTTCCACAAGCTTCCCACAATAAGTTGGGTGACTTTTGGCCCATTCCTCCTGACAGAGCTGGTGTAATTGAGTCAGGTTTGAAGGCCTCCTTGCTCGCACACACTTTTTCAGTTCTGCCCACAAATGTTCTATAGGATTGAGGTCAGGGCTTTGTGATGGCCACTCCAATTCCATGACTTTGTCCTTAAGCCATTTTGCCACAACTTTGGAAGTATGCGTGGGGTCATTGTCCATTTGGAAGACCCATTTGCGACCAAGCTTTAACTTCCTTACTGATTGATGTCTTGAGATGTTGCTTCAATATATCCACATAATTGTTCTTCTCATGATGCCATCTATTTTATGAAGTGCACCAGTCCCTCCTGCAACAAAACACCCGCACCAGTCCCTCCTGCAACAAAACACCCCCACAACATGATGCTGCCACCCCCGTGCTTCACGGTTGGGATGGTGTTCTTCGGCTTGCAAGCCTCACCCTTTTTCCTCCAAACATAACAATAATCATTATGGCTAAACAGCTCTATTTTTATTTCATCAGACCAGAGGACATTTCTCCAAAAAGTACTATCTTTGTCCCCATGGGCAGTTGTAAACCGTAGTCTGGCTTTTTTTGTGGCGGTTTTGGAGCAGTGACTTCTTCCTTGCTGAGCGGCCTTTTAGGTTATGTAGATATAGTACTCGTCCCATGGTGTTTATACTTGCATACTATTGTTTGTACACATGAACGTGGTAACTTCAGGCGTTTGGAAATTGCTCCCAAGGATGAACCAGACTTGTTGAGGTCTACAATTATTTTTCTGAGGTCTTGGCTGATTTCTTTTGATAATCCCATGATGTCAAGCAAAGAGGCACTGAGTTTGAAGGTAGGCCTTGAAATACATCCACAGGTACACCTCCAATTGACTCAAATGATGTCAAATAGCCTATCAGAATTTCTGGTATTTCTGGAATTTTCAAAGCTGTTTAAATGCACAGTCAACTTAGTGTATGTAAACTTCTGACCCACTGGAATTGTGATACAGTGAATTATAAGTTAAATAATCTGTATGTAAACAATTGTTGGAAAAATGACTTGTGCCATGCACAAAGTAGATGTCCTAACCGACTTGCCAAAACTATAGTTTGTTGACAAGAAATTTGTGAAGTGGTTGAAAAACTAGTTTTAATGACTCCAACCTAAGTGTATGTAAACTTCCGACCTCAATTGTATGTGCGTTGCACACTGACGCCGTGGGACACATCGCAAGTTCAGGTTGTGCGCGCACATACCAACTGAAACACAAAAATACCATCTGCGATGCATGCGCTTTGTGATTCGCAGACCAAGCGGCTTCAGCGAGCATAGTCTGCAGCTGGATACTTCTCAAGAATTTTGCTAGAACTGTCTGAGAGTGGTCTGAGTGGGAGGGGAAAACTCAAAACTCGCTGTTATTGGCAGAGAGGTTTAGAACTCTCTTTGTTATTGGTCTATTAACCAATTTACCGCATGGTGATGTGACCATGGAAAGCTGAAACTTCCGTCCATGCAAACCTGCTGATTAGAAGGTCCTGTGTAGATAGTATTTACATCCAGGAACTATCAGGAAATAACACTGATAAAAAACACATTTTTTTTACAGTGCAAGTTTCATCAGCTGTTGTACAATATGATATAAAAAACAGGCAACATTTTTTTTGATTGCACTGTGCCTTTAACAAACAAACAGCTCCTTCTCATAAAGTCTGTTTGGGTGCCGTCAATTGGAATTGACCTACTTAGAAATAAACTTGGTTTAATGTCCAGCCTCATCAGGCTTATTATCTGACACTAAGCAGTCAAACGAATAAGGCCTGGCTGCTCTTCAAGGGGGACCACTCTCTCATGTCCTAATAGTTACAGTGTAAACACACTTGGACTTTAGGATCAAAAGATGATCCACTGAACGAAGCCCAGTTGAGTGGTTCCCATGGCATATCAAGTTATCTGACTACTGAGCAGCAACAAATGTAACCACCGACATTCATCACATGAGAATGCTAAACAACACAAGACAACAGATGAAATGCTTCACAGCCTTGGATCATTTCCATCCTTTCAAATGAATGCCACATGTTTCTTCTTATTCAACTTGCAAATGTTCCCCAGCTCAGTTGTAAATATTCCCCAGCTCAGTTGCAAATTTGCCCACAATTGTTGGAAGTCTATTTTCAAACATTCTTCAAGGAAAATGACAAAATCCGCTGGCTATCACAGTAAGTCTAGCTAAAAGATGACATTTAGCACATCGACGTGTAAGAATTACAGTGTATTTCTCTCACATGCATGTGACTAAGGAATGAAGCTTATAGAGATGCCAAATATACAATTATCCTCCTATTTTGATTGCACTCTTCTCTCTCATACTGCCTGAGAGGCTGATTTCTAGGCCTGACTGGTACACCAAGTATAAGCTATTAGGTCATTTTGTTTCTGGGAGGTATAGTATGATGTTAGTTATAGTATAGTTAGTGTGATCTCATGGCTGCAGTGCAAGCAGATCAAAATAAATGGTACTGGACATTACAGGCACATCAGAATGAATTCTAAAAATGGTTCTGATTATGTGCAGTACACATAACCCTGAAGCCCCATTGCAATGGATATTTTATTTTACCTGGAAAGTTAGTTAAGAACAAATTCTTATTTACCATGATGGCCTACCCCGGCAAAACCCTGACGACGCTGGACCAATAGTACACTGCCCTACCGAATTCCCAATCACGGCCAGATGTGATGCAGCCTGGATTCTAACCAGGGACTGTAGTGATGCCTCTTGCACTGAGATGCAGTGCCTTAGACCACTGCGCCACTCAGGAGATATGTGTAAGACTAATAACAACCATCCCTCTGATTTAGTCAGATTTTCCCACGTGAATGATGAGATTCCTCTTTGTCGCTGGGAGTTATAGTATCTGACCTTTATATTGTACTTTTAAGCTTTAAACTAAACCTTGTGACATGCAGAATTCCGTTTGGATTCAAGGACACGGTGATTATGCCTACAGGATGCTATTCTATACTTCATTTTGTTTTTAAGCATGAACACTGACCCACATCGGAGCACCGGGAGGATTATCAGACATCATAATATAAAAAATAAATAAATGGAGGACTTTGAAATGAATGCCCCTAAAAAAAGACAACAGGTCTCAGTCAGGCATGATACAACAATCCCTTATAATGCCTAGACACAAAACACAGTCTATCCTCTTCATGCCTCTTGGCACATAAGGCCTCAGAAACCGTCACACTTAGAAAACATATAAGTAACAAATTATCATTCCTGCAGGATAAAATGGTTGATTATTTTTCGCAAACATTAAAATAGGGCCCCCACTTTACAGGAATTTATCAAAGTGTCTATCCATCAGCTTCTTCCATCCTATCTAAGCCACAGCTCCTCCCTCACCTGGTGAATTGGTTGGGGTGGGGACGACTGATGGATGTGCTGACACACCGTTATAACCTGGGTGGAGAACAACAAATACAGGCCATTGATTTATATTTATTTATATGATGCTGCAGTTAGATCAGGCCAGCTGCCCAGCTGCATCCATTTGTAATGGGAGAGCCTCCCGAGCTGCTGGGACAGAAATCCAGTTAGTAATAGTAATGACATACTGTAAGAGACTCCCAGACGCTGTCACTGTTCTGGTAGAAAACCAGGAGGACAGTCTGGTCTGGAGATGGCCTTTCTATGAAACACATCCTTGTTGATTCATAGCATGAGCTGTAGCTCAGAAGCCATATGTGTCAGAGTACGAGTGCTGATTGAAAAGGTTCTATTTTCCCAAGTGAGCAGCTGACAAAAACGTGTTTACACACAGCAATATGTCACCTAAGATGTTGTTTTGACTAGACCACAACTGTGCAGAATTAAGCCATGCTATTTTCTCTACTGTCACTCTTAATTTTATCTCGAAAATAAAGTACATTTGTAGACAGGCATTTTAGAAAAACTGATTGTTTAACTGTACCAGCTCTGTCTCCTTGGGAATGACCTTTCTGTCATTAGAGTACATGATGAAATGCAGATGGATTGTTAGATGAAAGCCTACTCATGGCAGATACCCACTGGCAGAGGTGTACCAGAGTTCTCAATGGGTCCATTCTATTCTGACAGAGCTTGGGACAGAGAGGATAAGTGAAAAGACAGACTCTTAGCCTGGATTGACTTTGTTCTGAAACATCTCCTTTTTCTATTAGTCAGAGAACAGGGACCTTTAGCTCTGCCTGGGTGAAATGCCAAAAAGCACTTACTGTAGGATTCCCAAAATGTAGAGGAGCTTTCAGCAACCAGGTCAACTGGGTTCCATAACACAAACATACAGTATTATGTCAATGGATTACCTATTGGACAAAGCAAATGGTCAGAATACAAAACGAACATCATTCAAAGCAGTGTATGATAGGTAATGTACAGCAAAAAATAAAACATAATTCATGTCCCTAACTTGCTGGTACAGATGTATCATCTTAATTTGAGCCAGTTTGTTACAGCAGGACAATAATCCTGCAGCAACAAGGAATGTGAATTATTATGTGGATTATAATGAATGGACATGTTTAAGAGGGTTGATGTGGAAATGGAAGTGGAAAGTGGAAATTACAAAGTTTTGAAGCCTTTTAAAAACTGAAATACACTACAAGTTTGCATTGCCTGCTGCGCAGGAAAATTCTCAGCAACAAAAAAGTGATCAAATTACGATCCTACATAGGTAGGTAATGGCTACAGTATGAGTACTGTTTTGGATGTCGTTTCCAATTGATGGCCAAGTAGAACATCACACACAACCACGACCAGACCCTATTTCCCTTCCCCACCTCACACAGTAATATCCCTTAACCACGACCAGACCCTACTTCCCTTCCCCACCTCACACAGTAATATCCCTTAACCACGACCAGACCCTATTTCCCTTCCCCACCTCACACAGTAATATCCCTTAACAACCATGACCAGACCCTATTTCCCTTCCCCACCTCACACAGTAATATCCCTTAACAACCATGACCAGACCTTATTTAACAACCATGACCAGACCCCTTCCCACCTCACACAGTAATATCCCTTAACAACCATGACCAGACCCTATTTCCCTTCCCCACCTCACACAGTAATATTCCTTAACCACGACCAGACCCTATTTCCCTTCCCCACCTCACACAGTAATATCCCTTAACAACCACGACCAGACCCTATTTAACCACGACCAGACCCTATTTCCCTTCCCCACCTCACACAGTAATATCCCTTAACCACGACCAGACCCTATTTCCCCTTCCCCAGCCTCTGTAACACAGTAATATCCCATAACTGTAAAGGTTCCATGACCAGACCCTATTTAACAACCTTGAAACACCCCAGCCTGAAACACTCTGTCAGCAGAGCACAGGTTCTGGAGTGCTGTAACAACAGGTTTCCATTAGGTTAGTGGAGCTGTAGCAACTGAGACGTGCTGTAACAGGTTCTGGAGCAACTGAGATGTGCTGTAACAACAGGTTCTGGAGAAACTGAGATGTGCTGTAACAACAGGTTCTGGAGGAACTAGGATAAGCTGTTACAACAGGTTCTGGAGCAACTGAGACACTCCGTAACAACAGGTTCTGGAGAAACTGAGACGTGCTGTAACAACAGGTTCTGGAGGAACTAGGATAAGCTGTTACAACAGGTTCTGGAGCAACTGAGACACTCCGTAACAACAGGTTCTGGAGAAACTGAGACGTGCTGTAACAACAGGTTCTGGAGGAACTAGGATAAGCTGTTACAACAGGTTCTGGAGCAACTGAGACACTCTGTAACAACAGGTTCTGGAGCAACTGAGACACGCTGTAACAACAGGTTCTGGAAAAGTCAGTCACAACCACAAATGAGATTTGGAAATAAGATGTCACAAAAATACTGACACTTAAAACTGCAAGCCATGAACTTTTATTTTCATCATTATCCCTTTTTGTTTGTTTAATATACTTGAAAGAAGAGGAGGGGGTTAAATTCTCATTGGAAGACAGGAGGGTAAAGATATACAAATCAATGTCCTCGGTGAAAAGAAATGTACAACATTACAGAATCATACTAACTGATCAAAAACATAATCATTAAAAATAACTTACAAATTGATGGGGAAAGCGCATTTAAGGCAATCGCTAGTTGGCTGAGTTTGTTCCAAAATCGTGTCAATCATTCTCCTACAGTGTAATGTAAGAGAAGAGGGACATGTACAGGTATGTAATGGGATGCTTTGGGTTCCTAGGCCGCTAAATAGGGCCGGGTGGGGGAGCTAGCGTGGGTGGGTGAGGGGTTGGACAGGGACATGTAGTTAATATTGCAAGACCAGGACATAGTCAGGGTGAAAGGAGAGAAGCAGAACCAGCAGGTAGACATTTCGTCAACTTTCTCCTATTTCAGTTGGGAGATGGGGATGGTGGGTTAGGAAGGTTAGAACCAACCCCTGTGGTGTCCATGGTGCTGAAAGAGGTGTTAGTCAAATACAGTAGAGCTAAAAGGCATGTCATTGCTGAAAGAGGTACAGTATTCCTTTTCGTTTTACAGTATTCCTGATCGATTTGCTGAGAAGACAATGACCAGAATCAGCCAAAGCTGTTTAGGATGCAGGTAGGTAGCTGGGACGTAGTGTTTACTGTTCATTTAAAGGGAGTGGTAATCGTCATTCAGTATAAACCATGAAACTCCTGCTGGTAGGCTACAATTGACCATCTTGAAAGAGTACAAAAGAGAGGGAATGTGAAAGGAAAAAGAGTGGAGGAAAATATCGATATTCCAATTATTTTAAGTTCAGTACAATTGAGGAAGTAAAGTTGCTTTGCAGCTGTCACCACAATAAACAGAGTGTTTCATACGTTGGAGTATTTAGAAACGGCTGAGTAGTTCTACTGTTCAAGCTGCAGAGGAGAAAGAGGTCATATTCACAGAAAGAAGAAAAGAGACTACAGAAATCATCAAGACACATGTACATATCAACAAATCTATATATTACACAGCCATATAGAGGGGCTTCTTTTTTCTCTGTGGAAATCTTGGTACATGGGGATCGACTGGGACTTTTGGTTTATTAAAAAAGGAAAGGAAGTAGAACCAGAGACCTAATTCCATTCTGTCTGCTGGTTTAAAAAATGACAGTTAAAGTCTACAAACAGAATCCTTGGTCTTCTGTTGAAAAGGATATCTTGTGGGTCCGTGTGTGAGCACATAGTGGATCCTCTCTCCCGTACTTCTCTATCTCTGCCATCACCTGAGCTGTTTCAGCTGGTCTGAGACCAGAGGAGACACATTATCCTGGGTGTCCCATGTCCTGTGTCTCCTGGTCACAGAACAGTCAGTCAGTAACCATCAGATCAGTCAGTCACAATCAGAACAGTCCATCCCAATCAGAACAGTCAGTGGGTCACCATCAGATCAGACAGTCACCATCAGAACAGTCAGTCTGTCAGTCACCATCAGAACAGTCAGTCAGTCCCCATCAGAACAGTCAGTCCCCATCAGAACAGTCACCATCAGAACAGTCAGTCAGTCACCATCAGAAGAGTCACCATCAGAACAGTCAGTCAGTCCCCATCAGAACAGTCAGTCACCATCAGAACAGTCCGTCAGTCCCCATCAGAACAGTCAGTCAGTCCCCATCAGAACAGTCAGTCAGTCCCCATCAGAACAGTCAGTCAGTCCCCATCAGAACAGTCAGTCACCATCAGAACAGTCAGTCCGTCCCCATCAGAACAGTCAGTCCCCATCAGAACAGTCAGTCAGTCCCCATCAGAACAGTCAGTCAGTCCCCATCAGAACAGTCAGTCAGTCAGTCACCATCAGATCAGTCATTCAGTCACCATCAGATCAGTCAGTCACCACTCACAGGCCCTGATCATGTCTCGTCACTCCTGTGAAGGGGTGCATTCACACATAAGAGCGCCCGATCAGGTTTATAAGAGAGAGAGAAGAGGGAGAGAGTTGGAAGGACTGTGGTCTGGTGAGGCCTGTTGATGTAGCCTACAGCAGTCTTTCCTGTCCTCTTCTGTGTGTAGTCGGGGGGTACTCTGGGGGTAGTCAAGGGGGTGGTCTGGGGGTACTCTGGGGGTAGTCTGGGGTAGTCGGGGTACTCTGGAGGTAGGCTAGGGTAGTCGGGGGTACTCTGGGGGTAGTCTGGGGTTAGTCTGGGGGTACTCTGGGGGTAGTCGGGGGGTACTCTGGGGGTAGTCTGGGGGTAGCCGGTATGTAGCCAGGGTGTAGTCTTGGAGTAGATGGATGGTGTAGCGTTCCCCTGCATGGCAGAGATAAGATCTCCTAGACTTTGGTTTCCTTTGTCTTTAAAAGTGGGTTGATGTGTGTGTGTGTGCATGCGTGTGTGTGTGTGTGTTTCCAGTATGTTTGTATCAGCGTGTACAGTGTATATGACTGTTTACACGGGTGTGTGTG
Organism: Oncorhynchus tshawytscha; assembly: GCF_018296145.1. Taxonomy (NCBI): domain Eukaryota; kingdom Metazoa; phylum Chordata; class Actinopteri; order Salmoniformes; family Salmonidae; genus Oncorhynchus; species Oncorhynchus tshawytscha. The sequence continues at coordinate 38,844,989 of NC_056458.1, read as the reverse complement.
TGTGTGTGTTTTCCGACTGAGGGTTCTGTTCCAGTTATCCCACGGAGTTGAGAGAAGTTCCATGGTCCAAGGATCAGTCCAGTGCAGTGCAGCATACATTATGTATATCCCCAGAGTGAGGTCCCAAATCAAACAGGTGTGAATTCCCAGCCATGTCCAACACACAACAGTTCCATATCCACTCACTGTTACAATATGAGTCACAAAGTCGACTCTCTTCTCCCCAAAATAAAACCCACTGCAGTCACAAACACAATCTCCAGGTTTCCACGCTGTCTGCAAACAGAGAAGAAAGAGACAACGATAGAAGAGTATGAGATCAATCCAACAATGGTTGTGTGTACATTACAGCATTATCCATACGGAGGACTAAGAAGCGGCCGAGCAGCCGGCAGACCAAACAAAGCTTACATGCCAAGAACGCAACGTCCCAGTCTGACAAAGGTTAGCACTAAATAATGCTCTTCTTCATAACTGTGAAGGAAAAATGGGTTGGCTTCAATGAAAAGGAAAAGTATTAGTTACATATAGCATGATTCCCTAAACAATGGAACTTCATGAATCACAACTGTGGAAAGACACGTTGGCTACACTACAAAGACGATCACAGGTCCTGATGGTCGCTAGGGAGATGAAGAACAACAGGGGAAACAGATGAGTGTAGAAAGGAAGATGAGAAAATTCTCTTGAGTTTATTGACCAGGCCAGACTCACCTCTGCTGCAGGAGATGTCACAGACATCAAGGCCAAAGGATAAAGGCAAGAGAAAAGAATAAGAACAGAAACAAAAACTACAGAGTGAGAGAGAGTGAGAGAGAGAGTGAGTGAGACAGCGAGAGAAAGAGAGAGAGAAAAAGAGAGAGCGAGAGAGAAAAAGAGAGAGAGAAAAAGAGAGGAGAGAGTCGGAAAAACAGAAGACATGTTAGTTACAAGCAGAAACAGAGGATGCTTAAGAAACACTGTTCTACTAGGTGGGGAACTATCAATGAATTGAACTTTATTTAAATACAGAGAAATCTAGTCCTGATATGGCTAGCCTAACAGGGCCAAGGTCCTGACTATATGCGCTGACCTGACCAAACCGCACATCCCCCTCTGTATCGTGCAACAATGGAAGCAGAACTACTGGCCACGCCTCATTATGTTTGGTTCATTAACTAGTCAGTGATGTGGGGTTCAGTGGGACAAAGGTCTGCCTGATGCTTGACTGTAAGGATAATATAAGGAGAAGACAGACTGAATGTCAGTCAAGTGGAAAGCCTTAGGGATAACAACACATATTTAATCTTTTAACAGGCCCCTTCAGGTCACAGAAGCATCACAGGGGCAGAGTTCCTATTTCCTATATAGTGCACTACTTTTAACTAGGGTCCATAGGACTAGATAGGAAATAGGATGGCATTTGGGACACAGTCATAGTCAGTTTATAGCCAACAGGGAGGAGAGAGAAAAACCTGTGTGAGGGTAAATAACTCTGACGGCCATCTTACCTTCTCCTCCAGATCCTTAATTTGTCTCCTCTGAATGTCTGTCTTATCCTCCAGGTCTCGGATTCTCTGAAAACATTGTTGTTCCCTTAGTGAGTATATCCAATCTATTCAACAGTAACATTGCATGCTATAGCTGAATTAACTTTATGTCAAGCCAACACAAATATGCTCCATAAATCTATATTTTACATACACTTTTGAATCACTGCTGGAAAAATAAATAAACTTTACAACAAACGTTAAGAAAACATATATGTATTGTACAGTCAGGTAAACATCAGTATTACAGTTTTGGTGTATCAGTAAAAATGATTTAGATAAATTTGGGGTTTCATTGGAGCATCTGCCTATGGCATGGTTTATTGAAACATTAAATGCTTTCTGTAAAACCATGGGTGAGACAGGTATGCTGACAGCTCTGCCCTTGGAGTAGCCTGGTAAGGGGTTCAGCAGCTGCTTGTGTGTGCTGCCACACGATGCTGCTACCCTCTGGAGTGGATCAGCCAGTGTAAACTGTAAATCAATGGAACATCGCCCTCTACAGTAGCATTTAGGAACTGCAGCAGCTGTATCATTGTTCCACGTTACAGTAAATTACAATTCGGGTTGAACAATCTCTTGTTCATTCCAGAAAACATATGCTGTTCTGTTAAATGTTGTAACTGCTTAGAGTAACAATATAAAGTTGATGTCAGGTGTAAGTGTTGCATACTAAGTATTGAACTGATAGGACTGAGGATCTGTGAAAGCTATCCTTCTGTTCTTTCTAGACATACTGTATTTTATTGATCTTTCTTTCATCAAAGTGGGTACAAGTGTGAATTCCTCATGTTAAGTGAATGCCATATGTTGACTCCTATGCAGGTGCATCAGGGTTCTACTGGTGTGACTGTCTGCCTTGTCCTTGATTTAACCACCATAGAATTAGACATTAGAATACCCTGGTCTAGCCACCATAGAATTAGACACTAGAATACCTTGATGTAACCAACATAGAATAAGACATTAGAATACCCTGGTCTAACCACCATAGAATTAGACATTAGAATACCCTGGTCTAACCACCATAGAATTAGACATTAGAATACCCTGGTCTAACCACCATAGAATTAGACATTAGAATACCTTGATGTAACCACCATAGAATTAGACATTAGAATACCTTGGTGTAACCACCATAGAATTAGACATTAGAATACCTTGGTGTAACCACCATAGAATTAGACATTAGAATACCTTGGTGTAACCACCATAGAATTAGACACTAGAATACCTTGATGTAACCACCATAGAATTAGACATTAGAATACCTTGGTGTAACCACCATAGAATTAGACATTAGAATACCTTGGTGTAACCACCATAGAATTAGACATTAGAATACCTTGGTGTAACCACCATAGAATTAGACATTAGAATACCTTGGTGTAACCACCATAGAATTAGACACTAGAATACCTTGGTGTAACCACCATAGAATTAGACACTAGAATACCTTGGTGTAACCACCATAGAATTAGACACTAGAATACCTTGGTGTAACCACCATAGAATTAGACACTAGAATACCTTGATGTAACCACCATAGAATTAGACATTAGAATACCTTGGTGTAACCACCATAGAATTAGACATTAGAATACCTTGGTGTAACCACCATAGAATTAGACATTAGAATACCTTGGTGTAACCACCATAGAATTAGACATTAGAATACCTTGGTGTAACCACCATAGAATTAGACACTAGAATACCTTGGTGTAACCACCATAGAATTAGACACTAGAATACCCTGGTCTAACCACCATAGAATTAGACATTAGAATATCCTGGTCTAACCAACAGGTATCGACGCTGGGTTGTCTGTGTGACTAGGACATGTGTCCACTAACACAAAGCTTCAGGTCTAAAGTCTCAGACAACGCGACTCATAGAGAAAACATAGTTTCAGCTGCAATTCCAACAGACAGTCCTCATCTGTTGAGTCATGTCTCATGTTGAGTCATCAAAGGGAGTGTACTTATAATACATTTTAATGGATAAAGGGTTTGATTTCCACTGGAGCCACCCATGAAAATGTACATGTATGAATACACTGTAAGTGACTTTGGACAAAAGCGTCAGCTGAATGGAATATATTGTGTGACTGTATATTGTACCTGATGGGCCTGGTGGAGCAGCTCCATCCTCTCAGCCAGAACCTGACAGTCGAACTCTCTGCTCTTCCTTAGCATCTGTCTGCGTAGCTTCTCCACAGACGTACGTAGCTCGTCCTTCTGCATGTCACTCAGAGGCTCGCCGTACCCGATCACCTTGTCCTGTTGCAGCGCGTTGTAGAGAGTAGCCTCCAGCTCCTGGATTTGCTGTGGGTGGAGGTTGAGGGGGTAGTTAGCCAAAGTGACGATAATATAATGTATGTAGATAGCCATCATCTACAAGTCGGTACTGGCTAGGGGAGAGGTGTATGCATTGCACACAACAATCGATGTTACACTTACAGTATGTTCAAAGTTCACTTGAAATGGAACACGTTTGTGGCCAATGAAAAAGCAATTGTGTATTTAAAGGCAGGAGGTTGAATGAGGGGGAATGCAACAGTTACCGTGTAGGCCTGATCCAGGGCTGACTTCCTGTAGTCCAGCTCCTCCTCCAGATAGCCTTTCTGCTTACAGAACATCTCCTGTGGGGGGGGGGACAGTGCTCTCGGGTCAGTGTTTTGATCTCAATACTGTGACTGAAGAAGTCAGTACCATCCTCAACAGTCCCTAACATCACATCAACAGGTAGTGATACAGGTAGTGTTGTCTTTACACCTTATAGTCGTTTGAGCATCTCTTCCACACAAACATGATATATTACACAACATGTGCCAGGCTTGTAATACTGTAGGCAATATTCAGAGACACACGTCTGCTTCTGCGAGATAACAACATACAACAAACGTCCTGCTTATGTCACAGTTACAAACCTGGAATAGTGGAAACAGCCTCAGCGATATTGACAAGACTGGGAGGAAACCAGGAACACAGAAGAGTAAATATCTTGTGCACATACACTCTTCATTTACGTCATTGAGCAGAGGCGCTTATCCAGAGCGACATACAGAAGCAATTAGTGTCAAGTGCCTTGCCCAAGGGCACATCGGCAGATTTTTCACCTAGTTGGCTCGGGGATTCAAACCAGCGACCTTTCAGTTAGTTACTGGCCCAACTCTCTTAACCACTAGGCTACCTGCCGCCCATAAACCATATAAGCAGCAATATGACATTTTAATTCCATGAAACGCAGTAAAAACTACTCAAGTCAAGCCGAGCTAGCGTGATGTGACAGTGAGTGAGGGATGTGAATGGAGAAGGAACTCACCATCTCGAGCTCCAGGTCAATCATCTTCTGGTGCAGCGCTGCCTCTGTTCCCTCAATCTGTTGTATCCACTAGGGGGAGACGAAGACAGCACAATGCACCAACAATGACTTTGATAAGTAACAATGCTATATGAATGGCTATGACATTGCTTACAAGTAACTTTGATCTAAGCAACAATATTTGTTTTGTATTGGCATACCTTTTCAGCAAGAGAGAGGACAGTGCTAGCTTGAATAATGGCCACTTGCTCCTCATTTCGCAAGTTCTGAATAAATAAAATAAAAATAAGGTAAAACAATCTTGATTTTTAATAATTTGGCAAAGTAGGAGTGATTGGATAACATTGGCAAAACATCAGTAACAACATATTATAGAGCCCATTCCAACAGACTTACCCCATTATCACCCAGAATGTCTAGGAGCTTGATCAGGTCAGGTACACAGACATCCTGGGAAAGGATTGAAATAAACAATCAGCACCCTATTTCGCCTGACATTGTTTAGCAGGAAGACAAAATATCCCGTGTTGTAAAAAAAAAGAACCGACTTTGCTGAAAAAATACTTTGCTGAGGAAAAATGTACTTGATACGATTGTGATGTGTTGTTGTCTCACCAAGCTATTTTAAGATGAAGGCACTAACTGTAAGTAGCTCTGGATAAGAGCGTCTGCTAAATGACTAAAATGTCAAATGTTACAACGCAATCAGATATTATTGAGATGGGTTATACCTTCACTCCTTCCTTCATACAGTAGATCTGTAGGGCGCTGACACCCTCGGAGAACGGATGCATGCGGAGATGATTAAACGGAGGGGACTTTCGCTCACGCTCCTACAGGAGGAAAATTACATTTATTTAATCCGTTAAAAGCATTGGTTAAAAGGATGGAACCGACGAGGTGAAACATCTGTTGATGTGCCCTTGAGCAAGGCACTTAACCCTAATTTTCTCCAGGGGCGTCGTACTACTATGGCTGACCCTGTGAAACAACACATTTCCCTGCATATATCTGTTGTATGTGACAATAAAACATATATACGGTACCAGTTAAAAGTTTGGACACCCCTACTCATCAAAGGGTTTTTCTTTATTTTGAAAAGAAGCAAACAAATGCTCAGCATATGTGGGAACTCCTTCAAGACAGTTGGAAAAGCATTCCTCATGAAGCTGTTATACAGAATGCCAAGAGTGTGCAAAACTGTCATCAAGGCAAAGGGTGGCTACTTTGAAGAATCTCAAAAATAACATGATTTGAGTTGGTTAATACTTTTTTGGTTACTACATAATTCCATATGTGTTATTTCATAGTTTTGATGTCTTCACTATTATTTTACAATGTAAAAAATAGCAAAAATAAAGAAAAATCCTGGAATGAGTAGGTGTGTCCAAACTTTTGACTGGTACTGTATATATATTTTTATGATTGGACAAAGAAGACTGTGGAGGGATTCAGTGCAGGGATATTTTCTGTTGTTCTATTCTTTATCCAGTAGATGGAAGCACCATCCTTTTGGGGGCTTATTGCAGTATCTGCACTGCAGCACAGAATGCACAAAGCCCTGTGTTCTGAGCCTGTCTCAGCCTGGCCATGAAAAAAAACTGCAATTGATTAGCATGTTGGCAGAAGCAGCAAGCAGTGCTGGGCTGGGCTGTAGGTCTTGGGGCAGGAATTATCATGCTCCGCACGGCCAGGGCCTAGATGTGCTCGGAACAGAGAAAATAGCCTGCCAAGTGTTGTGTGTGTGTGTGTGTGTGTGTGTGTGTGTGTGTGTGTGTTGGGGCTGAGAAACACTGAGCTGAGAGACTGTAACACTGAATACAAAGGTTCCCCAAACAAGCCTGAAGTAAAGTGTTTAATGTGTCCCTCTCTGTTCTTGTCAATTTAGTAAAACATCTATTGATGGGAATATTACAAACCCATTATATATATTTATCTAGTCCACCACTGATCTTAGACAATTGTATTTAAGTAAACAGCTGTGATTCCATTGAAATGTACAGTATGCTTCATTAACCTGTCATAACCAGACCCACCTCTAGTTCCAGTATTCTGAATTCCAAGAGCTCATTCTGGTCCTTGGAGTCTTGCAGCTCCTGTTGCTGTCGACCACATTTTGCATCTAACTTCTCCACCTGCAGAAGACAAGATGTATAGCATGAAGGTCAGAGCCTGCCAGTTGCATGGACTTCCATACCTCTGCAATATCAAGAGGTGCATAGTGAATGTTCAGATCCAAAATGGCTACCATGCATCACCCTTCTCAGAAGTGGACATTAGTGGAGGGCGAGGTGAGTTGACTTTACTGCAGAAAGTAAAGTGCTTCCATGTGATGATGAATGGTGTAAATGCAATACTATTATAACATCAATGATATCATAGAAGGACAGACCTTTTCCAGCAGCTCCTGATTCCTCCTGAAGAACAGCTGTTTCTCCTCTACCCACTTGGAGTCCTGCCAGAATAGAACCCAGTTTCAATGAGGGAAACATTGTCTTCTGTTACTTATAACCATGGAATTAGAGTGAGTGTACCAATGAGTTTACCAGTCTATTTATCTGGTTACAACGTACTGATGAGGCTTGTCTTATGAAATATCTAACATCTATATATAATAACAATATATTATAACATTATATAATGTATATATGCTCCCGTAGATCGATATCATACACTGAGTGTACAAAACATTAGGAACATCTTCCTAATATTAAGTTGCACCCCCACCCTTTCGCCCTCAGAACAGCCTCAATTCGTCAGGGCATGGACTATACAAGGTGTCAAAAGCGTTCCACAGGAATGCTGGTTCATGTTGAGTCTAAGGCCTCCCACAGTTGTGTCAAGTTGGCTGAATGCCCTTTGGGTGGTGGACCATCCTTGGTACACACAGGAAACTGTGCAGCGTTGCAGTTTTGACACAAACCGGTGTGCCTGGCACCTACTACCATACCCCATTCAAAGGCACTTAAATATTTTGTCTTGCCCATTCACCCTCTGAAATGGCACACATACACAATCCATGTCTCAATTGTCTGAAGGCTTAAAACTCCTTCTTTAACCTGTCTCCTCCCTTTCATCTTAAGAGTTAACAAGTGACATCAATAAGGGATAATAGCTTTCACCTGGATTCACCTGGTCAGTCTATGTAATGGAAAGAGCAGGTGTTCCTAATGTTTTGTACACTCAGTGTAGCTATCCCATTATGGATAGCATTTCAGTTTGTTAACTGATCTGACCAACAGTGTATGAAATACTAGCGTCAATCACAACCCTATTAAAAATTGTCATTCTCTGTTGTGGGGCAACCGAATCAATACCATTCATTGACATTTCCTCTTGGTCACCAAGACGAATCACTACTAAACAGTCCAACACTCTTTTTTTTCACAGCCCTGTTACATTTGGTACTCGTAGTAGGTAAATAATTGCATAATAACTAAGGTCACGTACAGTTCAAGCCACCCATGCAACTGGGACATTGTGTATAGCCTTTCTCTATGTCGTAGGACCCATCCCAAATGGCAGCCATTTCCTTTTATAGTTTTCTACGCTGACCAAACAGAGCCCTGGACCCTGGTCAAGAGTAGTACACGATATAGGAAACAAGGGTTCCATTTTGGAAGCAGGCCATGTCTTAGTGTTGGTCTGTATTGGGGGTAATGTCATTGGTCTGTATTGGGGATAATGTCATTGGTCTGTATTGGGGATAATGTCATTGGTCTGTATTGGGAGTAATGTCATTGGTCTGTATTGGGGGTAATGTCATTGGTCTGTATTGGGGGTAATGTCATTGGTCTGTATTGGGGTAATGTCATTGGTCTGTATTGGGAGTAATGTCATTGGTCTGTATTGAGAGTAATGGCATTGGTCTGTATTGGGGGTAATGTCATTGGTCTGTATTGGGGATAATGTCATTGGTCTGTATTGGGGGTAATGTCATTGGTCTGTATTGGGAGTAATGTCATTGGTCTGTATTGGGAGTAATGTCATTGGTCTGTATTGGGGTAATGTCATTGGTCTGTATTGGGGGTAATGTCATTGGTCTGTATTGGGAGTAATGTCATTGGTCTGTATTGGGAGTAATGTCATTGGTCTGTATTGGGAGTAATGTCATTGGTCTGTATTGGGGATAATGTCATTGGTCTGTATTGGGAGTAATGTCATTGGTCTGTATTGGGAGTAATGTCATTGGTCTGTATTGGGAGTAATGTCATTGGTCTGTATTGGGAGTAATGTCATTGGTCTGTATTGGGAGTAATGTCATTGGTCTGTATTGGGAGTAATGTCATTGGTCTGTATTGGGAGTAATGTCATTGGTCTGTATTGGGGGTAATGTCATTGGTCTGTATTGGGGGTAATGTCATTGGTCTGTATTGGGGGTAATGTCATTGGTCTGTATTGGGGGTAATGTCATTGGTCTGTATTGGGGGTAATGTCATTTACCTGTCCTTTGTGGGCGAGCTCCTTCTCCAGGTCTTCTATCTTGGCCTTGTACCTGAGAATGTCTGCATGTAGCTGCTCCTGAGCCTGGGACACACAACATTATTCATATTAACATCATCCACTGGATACAGCTGAATGTGACTGGTTGGTGTTGTTTTAGAATGCATGAGCAGTGCTGTAGTTTGTACTGGGGTATATGTTCTTAATATTTTGTACACTTAGTCTAGAATGCATATGCAGTCTTATCAGCATTTTACTGAATACAGAAACCAATCTGGCATGACCCCATCCCTATTGTCGCAGAGGATGGCCAAATACAATCTTACGTGGGTGATATTTTACTGAACATTAAAGCCACTGTTCACCCCAGCTCATTTTTAATTGTCTTTGTTTTGTTAGTGAAACGGAGGAGGAGCATCCAGCATCGTGGTAAAATAATCATCTGCAGTAGATAGTCTGCTGTTCTGGCGCTCGGGGGGAAAACAGTGTTCGCTGTTTGAAGTAACTACTTTGTTGTTGTAATATCACAACCGGATGAGGCCGTTTCACCAAGACCACATTCCAGCTTTAATGGCACTGATATTTAACTGAATATTAATGGCAGTGATATTTATGTAAAAAATATATATTTAATTTAATTTAGCCTTTATTTAACTAGACAAGTTAGTTAAGAACAAATTCTTATTTACAATGACAGCCTACACAGGTAACATTAATAGCAGTGATATTTAAGTTAACATCAATGGCAGTGATATTTAAGGTAACATTAATGACAGTGATATTTAAGGTAACATTAATAGCAGTGATATTTAAGGTAACATTAATGGCAGTGATATTTAAGGTAACATTAATGGCAGTGATATTTAAGGTAACATTAATAGCAGTGATATTTAAGGTAACATTAATAGCAGTGATATTTAAGGTAACTTTAATAGCAGTGATATTTAAGGTAACATTAATGGCAGTGATATTTAAGGTAACATTAATAGCAGTGATATTTAAGTTAACATTAATGACAGTGATATTTAAGGTAACATTAATAGCAGTGATATTTAAGTTAACATTAATGACAGTGATATTTAAGGTAACATTAATGACAGTGATATTTAAGTTAACATTAATGACAATGATATTTAAGGTAACATTAATAGCAGTGATATTTAAGGTAACATTAATGGCAGTGATATTTAAGGTAACATTAATAGCAGTGATATTTAAGTTAACATTAATGGCAGTGATATTTAAGGTAACATTAATAGCAGTGATATTTAAGGTAACATTAATGGCAGTGATATTTAAGGTAACATTAATAGCAGTGATATTTAAGGTAACATTAATAGCAGTGATATTTAAGGTAACATTAATAGCAGTGATATTTAAGTTAACATTAATGGCAGTGATATTTAAGGTAACATTAATGGCAGTGATATTTAACATTAATGGCAGTGATATTTAAGGTAACATTAATGGCAGTGATATTTAAGGTAACATTAATGGCAGTGATATTTAAGGTAACATTAATAGTAGTTATATTTAAGGTAACATTAATAGTAATGATATTTAAGGTAACATTAATGGCAGTGACATTTAAGGTAACATTAATGGCAGTGATATTTAAGGTAACATTAATGGCAGTGATATTTAAGTTAACGTTAATGGCAGTGATATTTAAGGTAACATTAATGGCAGTGATATTTAAGGTAACATTAATGGCAGTGATATTTAAGGTAACATTAATGGCAGTGATATTTAAGTTAACATTAATTGATATTTAAGGTAACATTAATGACAGTGATATTTAAGGTAACATTAATAGCAGTGATATTTAAGTTAACATTAATGACAGTGATATTTAAGGTAACATTAATGACAGTGATATTTAAGTTAACATTAATGACAATGATATTTAAGGTAACATTAATAGCAGTGATATTTAAGGTAACATTAATGGCAGTGATATTTAAGGTAACATTAATAGCAGTGATATTTAAGGTAACATTAATGGCAGTGATATTTAAGGTAACATTAATAGCAGTGATATTTAAGTTAACATTAATGGCAGTGATATTTAAGGTAACATTAATAGCAGTGATATTTAAGGTAACATTAATGGCAGTGATATTTAAGGTAACATTAATAGCAGTGATATTTAAGTTAACATTAATGGCAGTGATATTTAAGGTAACATTAATGGCAGTGATATTTAACATTAATGGCAGTGATATTTAAGGTAACATTAATGGCAGTGATATTTAAGGTAACATTAATAGCAGTGATATTTAAGGTAACATTAATAGTAGTTATATTTAAGGTAACATTAATAGTAATGATATTTAAGGTAACATTAATGGCAGTGACATTTAAGGTAACATTAATGGCAGTGATATTTAAGGTAACATTAATGGCAGTGATATTTAAGTTAACGTTAATGGCAGTGATATTTAAGGTAACATTAATGGCAGTGATATTTAAGGTAACATTAATGGCAGTGATATTTAAGGTAACATTAATGGCAGTGATATTTAAGGTAACATTAATGGCAGTGATATTTAAGTTAACATTAATAGCAGTGATATTTAAGGTAACATTAATAGTAGTGATATTTAAGGTAACATTAATGGCAGTGATATTTAAGTTAACGTTAATGGCAGTGACATTTAAGTTAACGTTAATGGCAGTGGCACTGTACCTTAGCTTCTATCTCAGCGTCCAGAAGGCCCCCTTGATGTTCCTGCAGCAGGGCATATGCCCTCTGTAAGGCCTGGTACTCTCTGGTCAGCTGCCTGAAGCGCAGCTCCGACTCCTCATTGACCAGTCCCTGTGACCATGAACAGACCCCAGGGTTAGAGAGAAGACATTGGGAGGAAAGCTAGGAAGTGTCACACCTGCTCCCATAGAGAGATTAGAAACACATTGGTTCAGGGAAAGTAGATGCTGATGTGCTGCTGGTGCTTGTGCAAAGGTTATTGATCACTTATCATAAATAAAGTTCCTTCCCCACCCAGGGACTGTGTCGATTGCCTGTGACGTGAACAGGTCTCACCTCATCCAGGTCTTCATCAGGAGTGGCTGGAGTGCGGTCCATGCGAAACGAAGCCACGGAGGACGTCTCTGAGTCCATGGATTCCTCATCGTATCCAAAGAAGGTGTCCACTACAATGTGTCTCTGTGTAGAGAGAGATCACAGGATTGTGGGGTAATAGATATTTCCCAAGGCAGATGAATGTATTATTGTACTGATGTTTTTTATTGTGTTGTCATGGGAAGAAAAAACTCTACCTTTATTGGTCTGTTGCTTCGTTTATGCCTCTTTTTCCGCAATAGTTTTTCCCTATCCTGAAACATATCAAGCATGTCAGAACAGTTAGAGCTATCCGGGAATCCTTGGGACCTCCCTACCATAAACCCTGGCCTTAACCCCTACCCTAAACCGAACTCTAACTATTAACCTTACCTAACCTTAACCCTTACCTTAACCCTTACCTTTCTAAATGTAAACTTCAATGGGGTGACATCAGAGTGTCCCAAGGACACCATTTAGAGTTTTCCATTTAAGAACTACCAACAAACAAACATACAACTTCAGCAACCATGGATACATTTCCTGAGATCAGCCAATTGTACCTGTCAAAGAGCAAAAGAGTCAGATACTGTGTGTCCACCAGTTCTCCAGATACTGTGTGTCCACCAGTTCTCCAGATACTGTGTGTCCACCAGTTCTCCAGATACTGTGTCCACCAGTTCTCCAGATACTGTGTGTCAACCAGTTCTCCAGATACTGTGTCCACCAGTTCTCCAGATACTGTGTGTCCACCAGTTCTCCAGATACTGTGTCCACCAGTTCTCCAGATACTGTGTGTCAACCAGTTCTCCAGATACTGTGTGTCCACCAGTTCTCCAGATACTGTGTGTCCACCAGTTCTCCAGATACTGTGTGTCAACCAGTTCTCCAGATTCTGTGTGTCAACCAGTTCTCCAGATACTGTGTCCACCAGTTCTCCAGATACTGTGTCCACCAGTTCTCCAGATACTGTGTATCCACCAGTTCTCCAGATACTGTGTGTCAACCAGTTCTCCAGATTCTGTGTGTCAACCAGTTCTCCAGATACGGTGTGTCCACCAGTTCTCTTTCTTTCTTTCTTTCTTTCTTTCTTTCTTTCTTTCTTTCTTTCTTTCTTTCTTTCTTTCTTTCTTTCTTTCTTTCTTTCTTCTCTTCTTTCTTTCTTTCTCTCTCTCTCTCTCTCTCTCTCTCTCTCTCTCTCTCTCTCTCTCTCTCTCTCTCTCTTTCTCTCTTTCTCTCTTTCTCTCTTTCTCTCTTTCTCTCTTTCTTTCTTTCTTTCTTTCTCTCTCTCTTTCTTTCTTTCTTTCTTTCTTTCTTTCTTTCTTTCTTTCTCACTCGGAGGGCCTGAGCCCTAGGACTATGACTCAGGACTACCTGGCATGATGACTCCTTGCTGTCCCCAGTCCACCTGGCCGTGGTGCTGCTCCAGTTTCAACTGTTCTGCCTGCGGCTATGGAACCCTGACCTGTTCACCGGACGTGCTACCTGTCCCATACCTGCTGTTTTCAACTCTCTAGAGATAGCAGGAGCGGTAGAGATACTCTCAATGATTGGCTATGAAAAGCCAACTGACATTTACTCGTGAGGTGCTGACCTGTTGCATTCTCGACAACTACGGTGATTATTATTATTTGACCATGCTGGTCATTTATGAACATTTGAACATCTTGGCCATGTTCTGTTATAATCTCCACCCGGCACAGCCAGAAGAGGACTGGCCACCCCTCATAGCCTGGTTCCTCTCTAGGTTTCTTCCTAGGTTTTGGCCTTTCTAAGGAGTTTTTCCTAGCCACCATGCTTCTATATCTGCATTTCTTTCTGTTTGGGGTTTTAGGCTGGGTTTCTGTACAGCACTTTGATATATAAGCTGATGTAAGAAGGGCTATATAAATACATTTTATTTGATTTGATTAAAAAATATATACATAGGGGAATTCAAATTTGTAAAAGGAGAACTCACTCTTGTCAGCTCGTCGATCATGCTTTGTTGCTCCAGCACCTGCAGCTTGAGGAACTCAATCTCCTGGTCATCATGCGCCTGGTCCAGATCATTCAGAGACTTACAGTTGGCTTTCTTCAATGGCAGGTGGGAGCTGATCTTCTCCTTCTACAGAAACAGAAAATACCTTTGTGAGTGGAGCGAGTTGTACTTGAGTTAAACAACCCTCTATATTGCTCAGTATGGGCTCGTAATTAGTAAAGTAGACTTGTGGTGGTTGTTAGGGCACTGAGGCCAAAGCTGCAAGATCATGGATTTCTAAATCCACAAGACTAATGCAGACTGTACTTTGATAAGGACTGTAATCATAGCCCATGTGTTGCAGACAGTCTTCATAAACACTGAGCTATTGTGGCATGCTTGTATTATTATTATTATTATTGTCATTTACAAAATAGCCCCCAACACTCTACTTGGCAAACTGGATGTAGTCTATCACAGTGCCATCTGTTTTGTCACCAAAGCCCCATATACAACCCACCACTGCGACCTGTATGCTCTCGTTGGCTGGCCCTCGCTACCTGGCAGAGAGCCTAGCAATGAATCACGGCAGGGTAGCCTAGTGGTTAGAGCGTTGGACTAGTAACCGGAAGGTTGCAAGTTTGAATCCCTGAGCTGACAAGGTACAAATCTGTCGTTCTGCCCCTGAACAGGCAGTTAACCCACTGTTCCTAGGCCTTCATTGAAAATAAGAATTTGTTCTTAACTGACTTGCCTAGTAAAATAAATGAAAAATAAACATCTTGGGTCATCTATAAGTCCTTGCTAAGTAAAGCCCCATCTTATCTCAGCTCACTGGTCACAATGGAAACACGCATGCGCTCCAGCAGGTATATTGCACTGGTCATCCCCAAAGCCAACACTTACTTTGGCCGCCTTTCCTTCCAGTTCTCTGCTGCCAATGACTGGAACTAATTGCAAAAATCTCTGAAGCTGGAGTCTTATATCTCACTCTCTATCTTTAAGCATCAGCTGTCAGAACAGCGTACCGATCACTGTACCTGTACACAGACAATCTGTAAATAGCACACCCAACTACCTCATCCCCATATTATTACTTACCCTCTTGCTCTTTTGCACCCCAATATCTCTACTTGCACATCATCATCTGCACATCTATCACTCCAGTTTTAATGCTAAATTGTAATTATTTTAGCCTCTAGGGCCTATTTATTACCTCCCTACTCTTCTACATTTGCACACACTGTACAAATATTTTCTATTTACCTTTTCTTTTGTTTTATTGACTGTACGTTTGTTTGTGTAACTCTATGTTATTGTTTTTGTCGCACTGCTTTGCTTTATCTTGGCCAGGTCACAGTTTTAAATGAGAACTCAACTGGCCTACCTGGTTAAATAAAGGTAAAATGTAAAAATGTTTACTAAACTATTGGAGCCCTAACTGTGTTGAGATCTGTGCGATGATTCCACTCACCATAGAATAGAAATAGAATTACTAGAATGGGGATTCCCAATTTAAGACAATGGTCTGTAGTTCTATTTCTATGCCACTCACCATCTCCAGGTTCTCCTTGGCCAGGCCTTTGAGTTTCTCTTCCATGCGCTGCAGGGTCTGGCTGAGGTCATCATTCCTCTTATTCAGCACCTTGTTCTTTTCCAGCATGGGCTTGCACTGCTTCTCAGACTCCCGCACACGCTTCAGCTGAGAGGATGAGAGAGAGAGAAAAGAGAGAAAGAGATAGAGAAAATAGAGAGGAGACAGAAAGACAGACAGAGAGAAAGAGAAAAGAGAGAGCGAAAGGAAGAGAGAGGAGAGGGAGAGAGGAGACAGACAGAGAGACAGACAGAGTGAGATAGCGACAGGGAGCGATAGATGCAAATGAAGATAGAATAGAAGGGGAACAAAGGGAGATGGAGGGATGAAGAGTTTCGCTCAGTCCAGTGTGTCAACATGGCAGGGGTCTAGACTAGGTACTGTATTTATAAATTATTTACAGGTGTTTTGCCAGGTGCATTCAGTGTATGTTTAATGAATCCAGATTAAAGAGGACTGTTATCCTTCAGTGACAGAGGACCAAGGCTGCATTCCAAATGGAAGCCTATTGCCTACACCCTTCTGGGCCCTGGTCAGAACTAAATAGGGAGCCATTTGGAATGCCCCAAGATGTTTATTTTTCATTTATTTTACTAGGCAAGTCAGTTAAGAACAAATTCTTATTTTCAATGAAGGCCTAGGAACAGTGGGTTAACTGCCTGTTCAGGGGCAGAACGACAGATTTGCACCTTGTCAGCTCAGGGATTTGAACTTGCAACCTTTCGGATATTAGTCCAACGCTCTAACCACTAGGCTACCCTGCCGTGATTCATTGCTAGGCTCTCTGCCAGGTAGGGGGAATTCAGAGTGCCCTGATCATACCAGTTCATTCCTCTCATCCACCAGCAGTGAGTTGCGGTCCTCCAGCTTGCGGATGGTGGAGTTGAGGTCAGCCATGCGCCTCTGGTTCCTGCGCATGTCCTGGGTTGTTGAAACAGAACGCATGGCGTGTTACGACACACTACATTCACTATACGACAAAAATTATATGGATTATTGTGAATTATACACAAATGCATTATTGTGAATAGTTGTATAATATAAATAATTTCAATGACATACATGTTGGGGACAGATTCGTTAGGAAAATACAAATTTATAGGACATTTATTTCTGGAGTTTACTTATAAGGTAATTATTTAGACGTATCAGTGACACATCTCTTTAGAAAAAAAAAGCCAAAGAAAAATAGTTTTCTGTCATGTGGTGATTTTCAAGCAGGCCATGACTAATCCAGAATGTGAGACTGCATTAAAACCTCACAGACTTCTTAACTGACTAGCAGTCTTCTTGACTGACCAGCAGGCTTCTTGACTGACCAGCAGGCTTCTTGACTGACCAGCAGGCTTCTTGACTGACCAGCAGGCTTCAGATACAACGGCCTTCAGATCCCTTCAGTTTTCTGTTCAATACCAGGTAGGAGCTTGATTTATTGTGTAGTAAATTGGCAGGTACTTTTTTAGAAGATAGGAGTATTTACAGTGCCGTGCGAAAGTATTCGCCCCCCTTGAACTTTGCGACCTTTTGCCACATTTCAGGCTTCAAACATAAAGATATAAAACTGTATTTTTTTGTGAAGAATCAACAACAAGTGGGACACAATCATGAAGTGGAACGACATTTATTGGATATTTCAACATTTTTTAACAAATCAAAAACTGAAAAATTGGGCGTGCAAAATTATTCAGCCCCTTTACTTTCAGTGCAGCAAACTCTCTCCAGAAGTTCAGTGAGGATCTCTGAATGATCCAATGTTGACCTAAATGACTAATGATGATAAATACAATCCACCTGTGTGTAATCAAGTCTCCGTATAAATGCACCTGCACTGTGATAAGTCTCAGAGGTCCGTTAAAAGTGCAGAGAGCATCATGAAGAACAAGGAACACACCAGGCAGGTCCGAGAAACTGTTGTGAAGAAGTTTAAAGCCGGATTTGGATACCAAAAGATTTCCCAAGCTTTAAACATCCCCAGGAGCACTGTGCAAGCGATAATATTGAAATGGAAGGAGTATCAGACCACTGCAAATCTACCAAGACCTGGCCGTCCCTCTAAACTTTCAGCTCATACAAGGAGAAGACTGATCAGAGATGCAGCCAAGAGGCCCATGATCACTCTGGATGAACTGCAGAGATCTACAGCTGAGGTGGGAGACTCTGTCCATAGGACAACAATCAGTCGTATATTGCACAAATCTGGCCTTTATGGAAGAGTGGCAAGAAGAAAGCCATTTCTTAAAGATATCCATAAAAAGTGTCGTTTAAAGTTTGCCACAAGCCACCTGGGAGACACACCAAACATGTGGAAGAAGGTGCTCTGGTCAGATGAAACCAAAATTGAACTTTTTGGCAACAATGCAAAACGTTATGTTTGGTGTAAAAGCAACACAGCTCATCACCCTGAACACACCAGCCCCACTGTCAAACATGGTGGTGGCAGCATCATGGTTTGGGCCTGCTTTTCTTCAGCAGGGACAGGGAAGATGGTTAAAATTGATGGGAAGATGGATGGAGCCAAATACAGGACCATTCTGGAAGAAAACCTGATGGAGTCTGCAAAAGACCTGAGACTGGGACGGAGATTTGTCTTCCAACAAGACAATGATCCAAAACATAAAGCAAAATCTACAATGGAATGGTTCAAAAATAAACATATCCAGGTGTTAGAATGGCCAAGTCAAAGTCCAGACCTGAATCCAATCGAGAATCTGTGGAAAGAACTGAAAACTGCTGTTCACAAATGCTCTCCATCCAACCTCACTGAGCTCGAGCTATTTTGCAAGGAGGAATGGGAAAAAATTTCAGTCTCTTGATGTGCAAAACTGATAGAGACATACCCCAAGCGACTTACAGCTGTAATCGCAGCAAAAGGTGGCGCTACAAAGTATTAACTTAAGGGGGCTGAATAATTTTGCACGCCCAATTTTTCAGTTTTTGATTTGTTAAAAAAGTTTGGAATATCCAATAAATGTCGTTCCACTTCATGATTGTGTCCCACTTGTTGTTGATTCTTCACAAAAAAATACAGTTTTATATCTTTATGTTTGAAGCCTGAAATGTGGCAAAAGGTCGCAAAGTTCAAGGGGGCCGAATACTTTCGCAAGGCACTGTATCTAAATACTTGTTTTTTTGTGTTTTTCATTTGACATATTACCTAGTACACCTTTGGCATGTTTAAAAAGTAATATTACCATCATAGCAAGTAATTCATTGAGCATAAAAAGTGATATTTGCATTAGAAGATACTGTATGATGGGATGCATTTGCCCTATTACTAACATTTTGTTGGTGGGGCACTATGGAGTGGGGCTTTAAAAACGTTTCGATATTTTTGGTCTTAAAATGGTGGTATTATGTGGTATTATCTGAGTCACAAAATCTCCATATAAAGAATGGCCACACCTAAACTTTGTTTGACTGTGTGAAAGCAGCTTGATAATTGTCCTGTATTGAGCAAAGACCATGTTTCCGCATGTGGATGATGGTATTACAATTCCAGAGTTATTTCATATTTTTTTATGACCACTTGTTTATGTCATTTGTCTCTGGTTTTTTCCGCATAAACTACACAGGCTGCTTCTATACATAGCCTATACAGTAGGCAATAGGTAATTGGAGTGTGGCAATTGGCTATACTGTACATAAACTAGTGTAGGCCTATTTTACCTCTCATTATGGGTTAATTGTCAGATTAATTTCAAAGTCATTTATTTTGGACTGGCTTCATTATTACATTTCTATAATCTACAGACTGCATTTGTACCATTTCCAAGTTCCCCTCTGCCTTTCTATGTCGTACCGGGCTGCCACAGTGTTCTGCCCCGTCCCCAGCCCGTCCAGGGATCTCTCTCTTGGGGCTGCCCAGGTTACACTCTGCCTCCTTGACCAGGAACAGCTGGTCGTCCAGGGCATCCTTCTGCATCTGCAGCTTCTGCAGCAAGCCAATGGCATTCTCCAACTCCTTCTCCAGTGAGAAGATGGTGCGCTCTTTAGACTTGATCTCATCCACCTGAAGGAAGGAATAGGAAACAGGAAACTCGGTGACACAGAGAGACAGACAGGACAGACGGAACGACAGACATGTGCACAGTTCTAAAAGTATAATTTGAAGGTATGATGTATCATACTGTATGTATCACACCCTGATCTGTTTCACCTGTCTTTTTGCTTGTCTCCACCCCTCTCCAGGTGTCGCTCATATTCCCCATTATCCCCAGTGTATTTATACCTGTGTTCTCTGTTTGTATGTTGCCAGTTCGTTTTGTTCGTCAAGCCTACCAGCGTTTTTCCCCTTGCTCCTGTCTTTTTCTAGTTCCTGTTTCCTAGTATTCCTGGTTTTGACCATTCTGCCTGCCCTGATCCTGAGCCTGCTTGCCGTTCTGTACTTTGTCACGCAACCCTGGATTATTGACCTCTGCCTGACCTTGACCTGTTGTTTTGCCTGCCCCCTGTTCTAGTAATAAACTTTTGTTACTTTGACACTGTCTGCATCTGAGTCTTCCCTGAAACGTGATAGTATATATCAAATTGTATCATGTGAAAGTCTGCCTGGAAAGAACGTGACAGAGTCTGACCTTTGCCAAGGTAAAAGGGCTACTCCTTGCTAATGGATTGCTTTGGAACAAAGTCATAACCTTGGCAAAATTTGATTCGATACCAACTAGCTTTGATAAGGATCATGATAATTAGCTACAAATGTAGGATCTTAATTTGATCACCTTGTTGCAGGAGAACCTTCATGCAATGCGGAAAATATCAAACTTGTAGTGTATCTGAGGTTTAAAAAGGCTTCGGAAGTTTGTAATTTCCACTTAGAAATTTCAGACTTGATTTTTCCTTATGAAAAATCTGCCCCTCTCCCCACAGGTGTGATTACTACCTCTGAGGGTTTAGAGCTTGAGGTAGTCACCTCATACAAGTACTTGGGAGTATGGCTAGACGGTACACTGTCCTTCTCTCAGCACATATCAAAGCTGCAGGCTAAAGTTAAATCTAGACTTAGATTTGTCTATCGTAATCGCTCCTCTTTCACCCCAGCTGCCAAACTAACCCTGATTCAGATGACCATCCTACCCATGCTAGATTACAGAGACATAATTTATAGAAAAGGCAGGTAAGGGTTGTCACACCCTGACCGTAGAGATCCTTTTTATTCTCTATGTTTGGTTAGGTCAGGGTGTGACTCGGGTGGGAAAGTCTATGTTTTCTATTTCTTTGTTTTTGGCCGTGTGTGTGTGGTTCCCAATCAGAGGCAGCTGTCTATCGTTGTCTCTGATTGGGGATCACATATAAGTTGTCATTTTCCTTTTGGGTTTTGTGGGATGTATTGTCGTCTCTACCTTGTCCTTTGGGCTGGTGTCTGTGCCCAATAATGTTTGTACCATGTTTTGTGCTGCAACTATAGTGTGTTGCTACCATGTTGTTGTCATGTTATGTTGCTACCATGCTGTGTTTTCATGTGTTACTGCCTTGCTATGTTGTTGTCTTAGGTCTCTCTTTATGTAGTGTTGTGTTGTCACTCTTGTCGTGATGTGTGTTTTGTCCTATATTTATTATTATTTTATATTTTTAGTTTTAATCCCCGCCCCCGTACCCACAGGAGGCCTTTTGCCTTTTGGTGGGCCATCACTGTAAATAAGAATTTGTTCTTAACTGCCTAGTTAAACAAATAAAAATTAATTAATGGAGCAATGAGAAAGAACAGCTAAGGCTACATCTAGTGTTCAGCCAGACATGTATTCTGGAGACCGTCTGCA
Source organism: Oncorhynchus tshawytscha (assembly GCF_018296145.1). Classification (NCBI taxonomy): domain Eukaryota; kingdom Metazoa; phylum Chordata; class Actinopteri; order Salmoniformes; family Salmonidae; genus Oncorhynchus; species Oncorhynchus tshawytscha. Next base: position 38,823,322 of record NC_056458.1, on the reverse strand, counting down.
GACCCTCAGCCAGTATTCACCAGTCTGCGGATGTCCCTCTCGCTGTCCCACTTGATCTTGGAAATCTGCTCTTGGTGAATCTGGTGCTCGGAGCGCAGGTCCCCAGCCTTCATCTTATCTGCTTGGATCATGGTGCTGAGCGCCTCGTCTGTCTGCTTCTTGGTCTGCTTGAGCTCGGAGATCTCCTGCAGCAGCTTGACCCTCTCCACGTCGAAGAAGCGCCGCGCCTCTTCTTTGGCCTCCAGGGTCAATGCTGTGCGCACCTTCTCTCCGCTGCCGTCACGCATGGCGCTCAGCGCCGCCTTGAGCCGCTGGTTCTCCTGGTCCTTGATCTTGGCGGTGCGGGCCTGCTCCTGCTCATGCTGGCGGACCAGGTTCTCTCTGAGCGCCTGGAGCTCCTTCTGCTTCTCCTCGTGCCATTTGGCTCGCTGCTCTGTCAGCGTGGCCGTGTGCCGGTGCTGCTCCTGCTCCCGGATGCGCTTGCACTCCTGCACCTTCTCACGCTCCAACTTACTCACCTAGCCCCCAGGGAGAGAGGAATAGGAGACAAAGAGAACTGGGTTACACTACAAAGGCATGTCAGAGAGAGGACTACATACAGCCCGGAGGCAATTCTCTTGATCTAGCACTGGTTAAGTTGATAAAGTGGTTAACCCTATAATCACCGACAGGGGTCAATTTTGACCCAAGTGGTGAAGTCATCATTTCAAATAGATCCTTCTTAAATTGTTGGACTTTGTCAAGCAACTCATTACCAACAAAAAGCATGTGCCATCTGCAGTTGAAGACACTGTTATACACTGAGTGTACAAAACATTAGGAACACATTCCTAATATTGATTGCAGCCCCACCCTTTCACCCTCAGAACAGCCTCAATTAGTCAGGGCATGGATTCTACATGGTGTCAAAAGCGTTCCACTGGGATGCTGGACCATGTTGCCTCCAATGCTTCCCACAGTTGCGTCAAGTTGGCTGGATGTCCTTTGGATGGTGGACCATTTTAGATATACACGGGAAACTGTTGTGTGAAAAACCCAGCAGCATTGCAGTTCTTGGCACAAACTGGTGCGCCTGGCACCTACTACCATACCCCATTCAAAGGCACTTAAATATTTTGTCTTGGCCATTTACCCTCTGAAAGGCACACATACACAATCCATGTCTCAACTGTCTCAAGGCTTAAAATCCTTCTTTAACCTGTCTCTTCCCCTTTATCTACACTGATTGAAGTGGATATAACAACTGAAATCAATAAAGGATTATAGCTTTCACCTGGATTCACCTGGTCAGTTTATCTCATGGGAAGATCAGGCATACATAATGTTTTGTACACTCAGTGTAGGTGTATTTAAGAAGGGAAGATTTACATATAATGTAGTGTTCCAACGTGGCCTACCTTGCATTTCTCTTGATGAAGTTCTATTTGAATGTCAGTCAGTTTGGACCTGAGATCTTCGTTAGCTGCCTGTAAAGCAGAGATGAGCGCTTCGGGCTTCTCGCCCTTGGTGCGTCCCTTCTTTGCCATTGAGTCAAATATTACAGCTGCTCCAATGCTTTCATTGAGACTTCATAGAAACAAACAGAGGCCCTCCTGTGGTTTCCAGTTCTTCCTCTTCCTCATGATCTTAGTAGACAGAAGAGCTAAGTGTGGAGAGGAATAAGAAACATTTTAGACAACTGTCATTGAAGGATCTGGAAGATAACCTCAACTTAAGTGTTTACATACAGTAGCAAGAAAAAGTATGTGAACCCTTTGGAATTATCTTGATTTCTGCATAAATTAGATCCGAGCTTCATCCAAGTCACAACAACAGACAAACACAGTCTGCTTAAACTAATAACGCACAAATTATTGTATTTTTCTTGTCTATATTGAATACATAATTTAAACATTCCCAGTGTAGGTTGGAAAAAGTATGTGAACCCCTAAAGACTTCTCCAAAAGCTAGTCGGAGTCAGGAGTCAGCTAACCTGGAGTACAATCAATGAGACGAGATTGGAGATGTTGGTTAAAGCTGCACTGCCCTATGAAAAACATTCACAAAATTTGAAGCATTGCCTGATGTGAACCATGCCTTGAACAAAAGAGATCTCAGAATACCTAAATTTAAGAATTGTTGACTTGCATAAAGCTGGAAAGGGTTACAAAAATATCTCTAAAAGCCTTGATATTCATCAGTCCATGCATGGTAAGATAAAGTGTCTATAAATGGAGAAAGTTCAGCACTGCTGCTACTCTCCCTAGGAGTGGCCGTCCTGCAAAGATGACTGCAAGTGCAAGAGTACAGCACAGAATGCTCATTGAGGTTAGAAGAATCCAAGAGTGTCAGCCAAAGACTTACAGCAATCTCTGGAAGATGCTAACATCTCTGTTGACGACTCTACAATACGTAAAACACTAAACAAGAATGATGTTCATGGGAGGGCACAATGGAAGAAGCCACTGGTATAAAAAAACAAACATTGCTGCACGTCTGAAGTTCGCAAAAGATGTTCCACAGCGCTACTGGCAAAATATTCCGTGGACAGATTAAACTAAAGTTGAGTTGTTTGCAAGGAACACACAACTCTATGTGCGGTGAAAAAAAGGCACAGCACACCAACATCAAAACCTCATCCCAACTATAAAGTATGGTGAAGGGAGCTACTTTGCTGTCTCAGGGCCTGGACAGCTTGCAATTAACAACATAAAAATTAGTTTCCAAGTTTATCAAGACATTTTGCAGAAGAATGTAAGGCTATCTGTCCGCCAATTGAAGCTCAACAGAAGTTCGTTGATGCAACAGGACAACGACCCAAAACATAGAAGTAAATCAACAACAAAATGGCTTCTACAGAAGAAAATATGGCTTCTGGAGTCCTAACCTCAACCCGATTGAGATGCTGTTGTGGCATGACCTCAAGAAAGCGGTTCACACAAGACATCCCAAGAATATCGCAGAACTGAAACAGCTTTGTAAAGAGGAATGGTCCAATATTCCTCCTGACCGTTGTGCAGGTCTGATCCTCAACCTGGGTTGCACATTTGGGTAATATTCAGAGGTGGAAACTTGTCGTGGGAATTAACGGGAATATATGGGGATTAACCGAAATATAGGCAAATAGATATTAATACCATTTAAATGTAGATGTTTTTTGCATTGTATATACAGTTGAAGTCGGAAGTTTACATGCACTTATGTTGGAGTCATTTAAACTCATTTTTCAACCACTTCACAAATGTCTTTTTAACAAACTATAGTTTTGGCAAGTCGGTTAGGACATCTACATTGTGCATGACACAAGTCATTTTTCAAACAATTGTTTACATACAGATTATTCCACTTATAATTCACTGTATCACAATTCCAGTGGGTCAGAAGTTTACATACACTAAGTTGACTGTGCCTTTAAACAGCTTGGGAAATTCCAGAAATTGATGTCAGGGCTTTAGAAGCTTCTGATAGGCTAATTGGCATCATTTGAGTCAATTGGAGGTGTACCTGTGGATGTATTTCAAGGCCTACCATCAAACTCAGTGCCTCTTTGCTTGACATCATGGGAAAATCAAAAGAAATCAGCCAAGAAAAAAAATAGTTGACTTCCACAAGTCTGGTTCACCCTTGGGAGCAATTTCCAAACGCCTGAAGGTACCACGTTCATCTGTACAAACAATAGTACGCAAGTATAAACACCATAGGACCATGTAGCCGTCATACCGCTCAGGAAGGAGACACGTTCTGTCTCCTAGAGACGAACGTACTTTGGTGCAAAAAGTGCAAATCAATCCCAGAACAACAGCAAAGGACCATGTGAAGATGCTGGAGGAAACAGGTACAAAAGTATCTATATCCACAGTAAAACGAGTCCACCATCGACATAACCTGTAAGGACGCTCAGCAAGGAAGAAGCCACTGGTTAAAAACCACAATAAAAAAGCCAGACTATGGTTTGCAACTGCACATGGGGATAAAGATTGTACTTTTTGGAGAAATGTCCTCTGGTCTGATGAAACAAAAATAGAACTGTTTGGCCATAATGACCATCGGTATGTTTAGATGTTAAAAGGGGGATGCTTGCAAGCCTAGGAAACACCATCCCAACCGTGAAGCACGGGGTGGCAGCATCATGTTGTGGGGGTGTTTTGCTGCAGGAGGGACTGGTGCACTTCACAAAATAGATGGCATCATGAGGAGGGGAAATTATGTGGATATATTGAAGCAACATCTCAAGACATCAGTCAGGAAGCTAAAGCTTGGTCGCAAATGGGTCTTCTAAATGGACAATGACCCCAAGAATACTTCCAATGTTGTGGCAAAATGGCTTAAGGACAACAAAGTCAAGGTATTGGAGTGGCCATTGTGGGCAGAACTGAAAAGGCGTGTGCGAGCAAGGAGGATGACATATTTTACTCAGTTACACCAGCTCTGTCAGTAGGAATGGGCCAAAATTCACCCAACTTATTGTGGGAAGCTTGTGGAAAGGCTACCCGAAACATTTGACCCAAGTTAAACAATTTAAAGGCAATGCTACCACATACTAATTGAGTGTATGTAAACTTCTGACCCACTGGGAATGTGTTGAAAGAAATAAAAGCTCAAATAAATAATTCTCTCTACTATTATTCTGGCATTTCACATTCTTAAAATATAGTGGTGACCCTAACTTACCTAAGACAGGGAATTTTTACTAGGACTAAATGTCAGGAATTGTGAAAAACTGAGTTTAAATTAATTTGGCTCAGGTGTATGTTAACTTCCGACTTCAACTGTATTTACCATATCATACAAAGACAGAAACATAAACCTTTTACCTTATCATAAGTAGACATAATTGCAAATTATTAAATCCTTCCAATAGAAAAACAACAACAATTTAGTTATGAATTTAACTTTAATTAAATGAGTTGATTCTTCTCATGGGATGATTTCACTGAACACCAAAAGAAAAGGAATATTGAATTATCCCCAATGATCCATCACATCTCCTAAAAACGTTTTCAACATACATAGTCTGATAGTCATGATAGTCTTGAAACTAAAGATTTGGTTGTCTTCCTCTCAGGCTTCCCTGTCTTCTCCCTGGACCTCCTCAATTAGCTACTTTTTATTATGTTGGGAATTTTGATCAACAGCGCTACTAAGGGGACATTTTTGGGAATCCTCCAATCAGAGCGCAGATATTGGTCATGTGATCAGTGTGCTGTTCCAAAATATTTTGGAAAACATGGCAACCATTTTTGAGCTGAAGCAAGAGAAAATCTACTCACATGTTGGAGTTAAATGGGACAAACATGCTATGAGGGGTGGCCAGTCCTCTTCTGGCTGTGCCAGGTGGAGATTATAACAGAACATGGCCAAGATTGTCAAATGTTCATAAATGACCAGCATGGTCAAATAATAATAATCACAGTGGTTGTCGAGGGTGCAACAGGTCAGCACCTCATTGGCTTTAGAGGGTAATGTTATGAACAATCACTGCTGAAACAAACTGTTTTTCTAACTTTACTAATGTCCTACTCATCCCAATTTGAAGTATTGTGCACATGTTACTGTATACATGTTGTTAGGTAAGAGAAAGGGTTTTGTTGGCGGGTGTTAGAGTAGAGCGTGGGGAGGCATAGCCACCCCCTGAAAAATCAGACATAATATAATTTTAAAAATTATCATTTTGTTTTTTTCTTCACAAAAGTAGTGCAGTGGGCCTTTACTAATCCTGTACTAGTGGGCCGATATAGCTGTCTGTAGCGCGGACCAAAAAATCCTCGCAGCATCCCCACCCCCAAACATCTTCCTATGGGTATAGGGGGAAGGGCAGAATACAGTGGGGCACAGCATTGTGCTGCTCTGTGTTTGCATAAGGAGATATGACAGTGGTCTGATATGATTGGCTGAGGCTAAAGACCATGACAGAGGGAGATGTTTGAGTTTGGAGGCAGTCCTGGGCGTCCATTGAAAGAATGGCCAGGCGTAACCTAGCAACATGTTTGTGAACTACAGCAATCTCCTACGCACATCAAGCCAAAGAGAGGAGACAGAAGAACCTCCCCCACACCAGGAGAAATATTAAAGACTAGTCTCTGACTCACTAGCAGCAGTCTCTCTTTGTTAAGGAAGTGGAGAATCGCTCTCATATTTTTTGGGACGCTTTATTGACAGATAAGAAATAGTGAGAGAGAGGTGAAGAGACACAGGGATTGAATCCCACTCTCCAATGGGGAGTCACAAATGTTACCACTAGACCACGGCCCAGAACTTAGCAGCAGTTTCTTACGAAGACTGTAGAACCCACACTGCAATAGCCTCCTTGAATAAAATATCCTCATTATCAGAGGCAGGTTGACATATAATGATGATTAAAACATCACACTAAGATTTCAGATGAAGATAGTAGTCATGTTTCTTCCACCTGCGCTTATCAATCGCTAGGCTTTTTATAATTTTTTTTGTTGAATTTTTACCCCTTTTTCTCCCCAATTTCGTGGTATCCAATTGTTTTTTAGTAGCTACTATCTTGTCTCCGTACGGGCTCGGGAGAGACGAAGTTTGAAAGTCATGCGTCCTCCGATACAAAACCCAATCAAGCCGCACTGCTTCTTAACACAGCGCGCATCCAACCCGGTAGCCAGCCGCACCAATGTGTCGGAGGAAACACTGTGCACCTGGCAACCTTGGTTAGCGCGCACTGCACCCGGCCACAGGAGTCGATGGACCTCCCGGTCGTGGCCGGTTACGACAGAGCCTGGGTGCGAACCCAGAGTCTCTGATGGCGCAGCTGGCACTGCAGTACAGCGCCCTTAACCACTGCGCCACCCGGGAGGCCTCACTAGGTTTTTTAAGTGCTTTCACTCAGTGAAGTGTTGCTTGTGGTCGCTGTCCATGGAGCATGGCTGCTTTGTAGAAATAGGCTACAGTTCATATCTTTGTGTGAATATGCAGACGAAATCGCAAGAGAATACGGCCACTCTCTGGAGTCTTTATGACCTTTCTCATAGCAAGTTAGTCTGGTATGGCTCTTTCTGGTCTGGACTAGAGGTCGACCGATTATGATTTTTTTTCCAATACCGATACCGATTATTGGAGGACCAAAAAAGCCGATACTGATTAATCGGCCGATTTTTACAAATTTATTTGTAATCATGACAATTACAACAATACTGAATGAACACTTATTTTAACTTAATATAATACATCAATAAAATCAATTTAGCCTCAAATAAATAATGAAACATGTATGACACCGGTCATATTCAATAGGTATTGCATGTTGGTAAATTCATCAGTTATTCTGTGCTCTGGCACACTCAGACAAAAGTACTCTGAAATCAGAGTAGATAGCCAGAGTGAATTTAAGAACGCACCCATAGATTCATGGGTACTGTTTTCATAGCACTTCTGGATGAGTGCAGGAAAGCAATGGACATGAGTGATGAACAGGTTACTCACAGACCACAGTGACACTGAACGGACCACTCCTACCTAACAAACTCATGATAGTGGAAAATCACAGAGAACTGGTCTCATTCAATACTGAAATGCAATTCTAATGCAATGACGCTCAACAAAATGGTATTGAAATGAATGCTGACAGACACTACAATGTCCAATTGTACTGTGGCTAGATAAATACATATAGACAGTCTGTCTGTGAAGGGCTGTCTGGCTTCAATGCCATCAGTGACACTCTTATACAAACTCCAGATTTAAAAACAATTTTTTAAATTTTGAATTTAACCTTTATTTAACTATATTTAACACATCAACATTTGTAACATTTGCATAATACACATTTGGTGTAATTAAAGAACATGGTTTTGGTCACATCGACTGAATTGAAAACGATTTATAGGTTTTTAGGTGACAATCAATATCACAACAATGTGTAAAAATGTGTTAGCCTAAGGTAATCCACAATCAAACACTAAAAACGAAGGAAAGAGGATTTAAATCTTAGAGGCCGTGTTTTGTGCTCGTCAAAGGCCTGCTCAACTCTTGGGACTGGTCGTCTTTGAATCTGACAGATTCCTTCAGTGTTGCTGGTCCTGTGGTGTTATGTGTTGTGATGATGGGGATGGTGGTCATGGTGTGTGTGCTTGTGTTTGTTCGCGTGTACGCCTAAGAATGTGTGTGTGTGACATGGTGAAGTGGTAATGGGAACAGTGGTGCTGGTGGGAGTAGCATGAGGTTTGATCAGGGCTGTTCCTAAATGCTCTAAATCCCACAATACTCCTCTGGAGCTTGCACAGTTACCCCTTCGTGTCGTCACGCCAATTGAGATGTAAGGGCCAGGCTTTTCAGGCAGTGCCCGGAGGGCCTGCTGCTGTCTGTGATGCACCAGAAGACATGGAACATGGCTCAGGCAGACACTCCCCCCTTCACCCTGTCCCAATACCCTCGTCCTCCTTCTCACCCTTCCTCAAAAAGCCAAATGAACCCATGCAGGGGGTGGGGGGGAGTGCTTTCATGGCAGTCTGTGATAAGGAAAGGTCATTAGGATTGGACGGGAGGGTAGAGGGGTTAAATCCACTCAAAGGACCCTCAGATCACAGGAGCACAGGGCAACCAGGCCTTACTAAAAGATGTTGAGTGTCTGCCGTATCCTCGTCTGGAACCTCTCTAGAGGAATCAACACTTTGTGTTTACTAGAAATAGACACCGACACATCAAGCACCAATTCAATTTGATAAGCGCTGGTTTGAAGAATAGAATGAAATCAAATTTTTATAAGAGCTATTAGAGCAGTTAACTCAAGTGCAGTTTTCGTAATTTTTGTGCAAAAATATTTTTTTATCGTGATTAGTCTGAAATTGTTCAAAATTCCAAAATAAATAATCTATACGGCTAAAAACAACAATGCGATGTCAAAACAAATTGACCTTGAGGTTAAAGATAGTTTGCTTTACCTGATTTTGCTATCCATTAGTGATTTAGCTATTCATTACTGATTTTTCTATCCATTACTGATTTTGCTATCCATTACTGATTTTGCTATCCATTACTGATTTTGCTATCCATTACTGATTTTGCTATCCATTACTAATTTTGCTATCCATTACTGATTTTGCTATCCTTTACTGATTTTGCTATCCATTACTAATTTTGCTATCCATTACTGATTTTGCTATCCATTACTAATTTTGCTATCCATTACTGATTTTTCTATCCATTACTGATTTTGCTATCCATTACTGATTTTGCTATCCATTACTTATTTTGCTATCCTTTACGGATTTAGCTATTCATTACTGATTTTTCTATCCATTACTGATTTTGCTATCCATTACTGATTTTGCTATCCATTACTGATTTTGCTATCCATTACTGATTTTGCTATCCATTACTGATTTAGCTATCCTTTACAGATTTTGCTATCCTTTACTGATTTTGCTATCCATTACTAATTCTGCTATCCATTACTGATTTTGCTATCCATTAATGATTTAACTATCCTTTACTGATTTTGCTATCCATTTTTCTATTCATTACTGATTTGGCTATCCTCTACTGATTTTGCTATCCATTACTGATTTGGCTATCCATTACTGATTTTGCTAACCATTATGTCAATATTCTTGTTGCTTTTTGTATAGTTTTTTGTAAATTACAGCTCAATTTGAGCAAATTCTGAATTGATCGTGATTAATCACAGCAATCCTGCAATTAACTCGATAATTTCTTTTTATTGTTTGACAGGCAAATTGTATACAGTACTGCACAAAAGTCTACTTTGTTTAGGCCTACTTGGCAGATAGATGATAAAGTGACATCAATTCCTATTATGTCATTGTGGCAATGGTAGTGCTTTTAGAGTGTCTTGTGCAACATAATTTGTTATTAGAGTGTTTTGTGTAACATAATTTGTTATTAGAGTGTTTTGTGTAACATAATATGTTATTAGAGTGTTTTGTGTAACATCATTTGTTATTAGAGTGTTTTGTGTAACATAATTTGTTATTAGAGTGTTTTGTGTAACATAATATGTTATTAGAGTGTTTTGTGTAACATCATTTGTTATTAGAGTGTTTTGTGTAACATAATTTGTTATTAGAGTCTTTTGTTTAGCTGTGCTGTTTTGTTTGGATGACATCCAGGCTCTTAGGTAACAATACCGGGCTATGTATCAACAGGCAACATTGAGTAATCTACAGAAGGTCAGAGATCACAGAAACCTTCAACAAACCAACTCAAACATAACAGCAACCCATCCCTCATATGAAACTGCCCATCCTGTGTAAAAACAATAACCCTTACGTCAAAACACAGAGTTTAAAAAAATACATTTTACTACACACACTGAGCAGGTACAGTATATCTTTCAGCCTGTCCACTGCTCCAAATGTACCCCCTTCCTCCTGTCCCTCTCTCCTTGCCTCCCAGTCCTCCTACCTCCCTCCCTGCCTCCCAGTACTCTACTTCCCTCCTGCCCTCTCAGTCCTTCTCCCTCTCTCCTTGTCTCCCAGCCCTCCTACCTCCTTCCTCCCTCCCTCCCTCCCTCCCTCCCTGCCTTACAAACCCAGTTGTGTGGAGGATAGCCTTAATAAGTGATCTGGAAGGAGGAGTTATGGCATCAGAGTTATCCTGTTCTCACCAACACAACAATGAGCTGTACAGTACCGCTGTTAAATACGCCACAGTGGCAGCGCTCTTCACTATGGATGAATTGAGGATGAGACATGATAATAAGGCCTAAACCTCAACTTGCCCTAGGTATCAAATACAATTGTACAATATTTACTTTATGGTATTGGAAAATGACTGACATGCTGAAGAGTAGATTATATATACCACAATTGTCCTGTACTGCAAAGCTATTATTATTTCTTAGAATACACCTTTTGTCTCACCAACCTGAATATATAATATAATATTTGTCCCGTTAAAGTATTTGAATGATTACAGGAAACAGTACTGGTCAGGTACATTTTCAGGTGAATCACTGTAGATGTCGAACATAATATAACGTTCCTAGAAGCCAATTTATATTTATTAATTTAAACTGAGTTCATCTTTCATACTTAATTAAAGAACATTCATACATCATTACTTATTGTTGATATCATTTCAAGGGATTGATAGCAGTTCATATGACGTTGGTTCTGGAATTTAGCTGGCAAGAAGCTGACTATGGAAATTGCTAGTTAATAACTTCAATCAACTATTTAGTCAGCCTTTTTTTTGTTGCCAAGGTTGTATTCAACATTTTCCCTGCAGCAGAGTCAGAATCAAGGCCACTGGCTTCAAATTGTACTGGGGGATTGGACGTTCAACATTATTTTCAGTGGACCTCATGGAAATCAATCTATATAGTTGTTAATCCATAAATATTCCCCATGGACTGGTCCATGCTGTGACCAAGACCTGGCACATGTTGGGATGATGGTGGGTACTACTACAGCCCATGCACTAGCAGACTACAACTGGACACAGCTGTCTCTCCTGTTACACTACACTATACATGAGCACTAATGCGGTATTAACCCAGAAACTGCCCATGTTAGAGGGATGCTGCGGTAGACTGCAATCGGCCAGAACCAGGGGCGGGGTTACATTAAGCTGTAGGCTACATATATATCTGATTATTGACCCGTTCCACATTTGGTGCTGGGACATAATCCAAAGGCGTTTTTTTCATATACATGGAGTTTGTCCCAATGATTTATCCTTCCTCCCAAAGTGTGCACTTGTTCACATTTCATCTCTGACTTAAAAGAAATGACTGGTAAAATAAATATGGTGGAAACTCCCAGTTGCCCATGCCTCCACCAAACCAATGTTTTTAGATTTGTGGAAAGAAGTGAATGAGTGCACACTTCAGGAGAAATGAGATATTATTGGGACACACAGTATAACTCTTATACATTGGAGTGTACAAAACATTAGGAACACCCTCCTAATATTGAGTTGCACCCTCTTTTGCCCTCAGAACAGCCTCAATTCACCGAAGAATGGACTCTACAAGGTGTTGAAAGCATTCCACAGGGATGCTGGCCAATGTTGACTCCAATGCTTCCCACAGTAGGTAATGCTTCCCCAAGGCTAATGGACACTGAGAAAGTGGAGAAGGCAGTGAGGTTCCCGAGACCAGAGTGGCACGTTTCCCAGCCGCTCTGATGCATGGATTCCTATGCTGTTGAAGTAGAGGGGGCATACAAAGCACACTGGCATCATGGCCCACTTTATAGTCTCCACGGAGACATCAAACCTGTGTTGTTACCGGATTATCCAGATGCTGCTTAGCCGCTGCCCGCCAATCATAAATAAAGATTATCTGTGATAGCATGCCCTTTTACTGATTTCCATCTCTAGTGGAAATTGTTGCCAGTGTGTTACATTGTGTTGGGTACTAATGTCATGTTTGTTTATGGTAGATTTCTAATGCTGTTTGGTGCCACTTCATTTGTGGCAGTAATTAGTAAATGCTACTGCTAGCCTCAGGACTACCGTTTAGCAAATTGCTACAAATGTCTTTCTGTCTATTCGCAAGGCTTTGGCACCAATTTCATCTTCCGCTCAAAACAAATAAAAATGACTTTATTGCCATTCTGGCATAAACAACGACAAGTAATAAAACAAGATACATGCTACATAGTCCATACATCATATTAATGTAACCAAGCTATTCACATACAATTGATATCATACAACATATTCAATTCCAGCTTGTTTTGCAAGTCTCGCTGTATTTGCCAATGCATAACTTTTTCAGATTGCATGCTGCTGGAATGTAATACACTCCTAATGCCAGGCCTCGACAGCTCAAACCAGCTTTGGTTTGCTCCAAAATGCCCCTGTCGTGCTATGCCCATGTAATTTCCAGACAGGGAGGGAATACAACATTTTGCGTCACATTTCTTAAGAGAATCAGGGTTATGCAATCTTTGCAGATGGTGCAGTTGAGCCACTCTGCGTCCCAAATGGCACTGGCATCCTATTCCCCATGAGCCCTGGTCAAAAGTAGTGCACTTTATAGGGAATATGGTGCCATTTGGGATGCGGCCTCTGATTCCAGTGCTGGCTATGCCAGAGGACCTGATTTCAGTGCTGGCTATGCCAGAGGACCTGGGGTTTAATCACTATGCATGGCAGTGAACGTTATCCTTCCTGCCTGTACATAGATCTTTCTATTTACCTTTTCTTTTGTGTTATTGACTACGTTTGTTTATGTGTAACTTTGTGTTGTTGTTTTTGTCACACTGCTATGCTTTATCTTGGCCAGGTTGCAGTTGTAAATGAGAACTTGTTCTCAACTGGCCTACCGGGTTAAATAAAGGTGAAATAAAAAAATAAAAAAATAAAGAGCAAAAACCAAGCCATTAGGTCGAAGGAATTGTGTCTAGACACAATCCCCATCATGGTGTGGGGATGTTTTTCAACGGCAGGGAATGGGAGACTAGTCAAGATCGAGGGAAAGATGAACAGAGCAAAGTACAGAGCGATCCTTGATGAAAACCTGCTCCAGAGCCCTCAGGACCTCAGACTGGGGAAAAGTTTCACCTCCAACAGGAGAACGACCCTAAGCACACAGCCAAGACAATGCAGGCTTGAGGAAAAGCCTCTGAATGTCCTTCAGTGGCCCAGCCAGAGCCCGGACTTGAACCCAATCGAACATCTCTGGAGAGACCTGAAAATAGCTGTGTCGCAACGCTCCCCGTTCAACCTGACAGAGCTTGAGAGGATCTGCAGAGAAGAATGGGAGAAACTCCCCAAACACAGGTGTGCCAAGCTTGTAGCGTCATACCCAAGAAGACTTGAGGCTGTAATCGCTGCCAAAGGTGCTTCAACAAAGTACTGAGTAAAGGGTCTGAATACTTACAGTACCAGTCAAAAGTTTGGACAGACCTACCCATTCCAGGGTTTTCTTTATTTTTGCTATTTTCTACATTGTAGAATAATAGTGAAGACATCACAACTATGAAATAACACATATGGAATCATATAGTAACCAAACAAGTGTTAAACAAATCAAAATATATTTTAGATTTTAGATTCTTCAAAGTATCCACCCTTTTCCTTGATGACAGCTTTGCACACTCTTGGCATTCTTTCAACCAGCTTCATGAGGTAGTCACCTGGAATGCATTTCAATTAACAGGTGTGCCTTGTTAAAAGTTAATTTGACAAATTACCAAAGTATTTGACAGTCAGAAAACCAAAGATTTTAGTTGTTTTAACTTCCCAAAGTTTGTAACCTGGATGCCTTAATATTTTAAATTCTGTCAACTTCCTATACAGTTGAAACAACTACATTGACAATTACACATTTCAGAACTGAGTAAGTCCTTGAAATGATATAATAGAGATTTCATTATGCTCCCCTCTCTCTCTTGCTCATGTTTTAGCTTTTACATCAGTTTTAAAACTGGCAGTGAACTCAGCAACCAACCAACAGACCACTTTAACTACAACTAAATTCTCGCTAACGGTTACAGAAACACTTTACTTTTTACATTTGGTTGTTCATCTATCTTCATTGAATGCACTAACTGAAGTCACTCTGGAGAAAATTGTATGCTAAATTACCAAAATGTAAATGTAAAAAATGTATGGTTGTAACACATGATATTATTCCAATGAGTTTCACCCCCAAAATTAATTGAAATCATCTGAATTTGACATTTTCAGTTGCTTTTGTTTGTTTGACTTCTTGGTTGTGAATTTCTTGAGTTGAGTAACCATGTAGATCTTAGCTGATTCAACTTGATTTCATAAGTTAAGACAATTTGATATGTTGTAGTTATCTAAGGCGATTTTATTTGTCAACACAACTGATATGTTGTAGTTATCTAAGGCGATTTTATTTGTCAACACAACTGATATGTTGTAGTTATCTAAGGCGATTTTATTTGTCAACACAACTGATATGTTGCTTCAGTTGATCTGACTTTATTGTTGTGAATTTCTAAGTTGAGAAAACACTTCGTTTTTTGCTAAATCAACTTGATTTAATATGTGTTGACATTTTGAGTGAGTTGAAGTCAATTCAACTTAAAACATTTTGTTAACTCAACAAATTTAGTTGACATGGGCAAGTAAAATGATTCATTTTGACCGAATCTCAATAAATGTTTTAAAGTGTAGGCAATGGCATCTAACATTTAATACCAGCACCCCTCTGGTTGAAAGCTCACTTCCCAATAACCCAATTGATGGTTTGTAATAATACATCTAGGCCTCCATGCATGCCCTCTGGTAGGCCTACCTTGTCATATCGGTGTGTTGTGTGTAAATAGTTGACACAGTTACTATAAACGTCTTCAATCAGATTAGAGAAATAAGCAAGAAAAATGTTTGGTTTCAGTTTTGCTGTTAGATGGTGTTGTTTATTGTAACGAATTGTTCTTATGGCTATTACACACTATGTTAACACTATGTTGAATATGGGCCTATGTGCTGGCCTATGCATATCAAACAATAAGCATACCAGATGGCCCGGGACAGGTAAATGATGGCAACAACAGCACTAACAGTTAGCACTATGCTATTGCTAGTGAAAAATAGCAATTCACAGCTGGTTTTTCATCAACCGATGAGGATGTATCTAACATATGTCCATTGGCAGATATCAGTTACAGTAGCTAACAGAAAGACAGGTGTTGCCATCGCATCGTCTAAATTCATATTTTAAAATGGCCCTGACCATAACATGCCAGCCAACAGCAATTTCCTCGTAATATTTGAAGGGCTGTATCTGTATGCGTCCTAATGCACAGGCCAAGATTGTTACTTCCCGACCATACAGTTCCTTCCGACCGTCACAAACCTCAGTGCTTCCGACAGATACGTTTAAATACTTAACAATTATCCAATACATTCATTGTGAAAAGCATAAGATGACATATGCCTAATGATACATTGACGCAATGCAATGTCCTGACATACGCTTGACGATAACGACAGTAATAACACAAACATGACGCTTGCTCTTCCTGAGGATTCCTATCAACCTACTGTAAAAACATATCTCTCTCCTATCGCTCTCTCTTATTTATAGCTGGTCCAACATTTAAAATAACAACTTAACATTTTAATAGAAACCAAGCGTTCTTACCGTGTAATTAATCTCCACAATGTATTAAGGCCTAAGGTTTTTATACCCGTCTCCATGGCCCTTGGTTTTTCCTCCGCTGCTGATCAGCATCAGCAGCCTTACAATGAATCGAGAGCGATGATGCTACGAGACCCCGCCCTCCTTCCCGTGCAGCGAGAACGAGCTCACGGACTTCAGCACCCGGGAACTGCAGTGTCTGTAACTCCACCATTTCTAAACCCCCGCTCTGTGGGTTATTTGCCATACCCGAAGAGGAAGCTTGTACACAAGATATACACGGACCTAGTCTCAGTTTCTTTATTCTTACCTCCTCTCCATCCCCCGTTCGCGGAAACGGTGTCAACCGCTCATAGACAAAAGGATGACAAGCAGCCAGAAGCCCTTTCGTCGCAGTGGAGTCAGCCATCACTGTCGCTTTCAGATAGGGCGTTAGGCAAATAAACAATATAAATGGCAAGGCTAGGCCATTTATTGAGGATGAAGACACTGCCTTCCGTTCACTATATAGATAGCCTAATAGGCCTGCTTGGCCATACAATATAAATATCCCACCTACCTGTAAAATATAATATGCTAAAAGTGGCTCAAAGTTACTTTAAAAAAAATGTAACAACATAAATCAGTCAGTGTCAGAGTTACATGTAGATGCCCAACTGGCTACACACTGGTTGAGTCCAAGTTTGTTTCCACGTCATTGTTGAACCAAGGTGGAACAGACATTGAATTGAAGTCTGTGCCCAGTGGGTGGTATGCTGCTATTCTGCTAAAAACCTAACATTCTGGGAACATGTGAGAGTTTCCCCTTACAATGATGAACTAAATATGACATTGATTTAGTAATAATTCACAAGAAGTCATGATGGGTTATGTAGCCTAGTCAAGACACAGATGTAGCCTACTGTACTGTATGCTCCTCAACATCCCACTGGGCACAGACATCAATTCAACGTCTATTCCACGTTGGTTCAGTTATCTAATTCAAAATTCAACAGGCAGTCGCACATTTGAGCTATCTTTTTTTGCAGGTGCATGGTAACAGTTGAATAAAATGAGAGAAAAAAGGAACCAGCACACTGGTCACTGCTTTTCAAGCTCTGATGAAGGCTGTGATGCCGATACGTAAAGCTTATTAAAGAGCAGTGATACTATTAAGAGCAGTGTGCTGGTTCCTTATTTTTTGTCATTTTATTCAGTTATTTAATTAAAATGATGTGTAAACAACATTGAAAAATGTAAATATGTCCAAAAAATGTAAACATAGTAAAGCACTGTCAATACCACCAATCAGTATGTGTAATAATGAGGATATGGGTTGATTCATCAGTGACTGTAACACTACAGAGGGAGAGTTCAACACACCCCCAATAACAACGGACTGCCACCCCATGGCAGCTTTCTGAACAGCTGATAGTCCACTCCAATTAGGCTGCAGGAAATCTGAAATCTCACATATTACCAGTGCTTGATTTGGGATGAAAGAGGCACAGGAGTCTCACAGCAAATCCCAAATGACATTATGCTATAGAGACTTCTTATTATTCACTGTTAATGGTTCATACACATTTTGACAGATGGAATTTCATGACTTTTCCATGACTTTTAAACAAATTTCCATTACCAATAATTGGTGGTGTCTCTATGTAGCCTACATGAAAATGCCCAGATAAATGTGGTATTGATGCGAGAAGGCTGCTGGTCTACTATCTCCTGCCATTGTGCCCTTGATCAAGGCACTTAACCCCCTACAAAGTAAAATAACTGCACTGTTAGGCTACTGCATAAAACACGTGGTCACACCTCCATCTGGAGAGCTACTGGGAGTGCAGGCTTTTGATCCAACCCTGAAACGCCTATCAAGGTCCTGCTGAGCAGCTAATGTTTAGGCTACAATGTTGTGTGTATGAGCGGGAACCCAAATACAAATATTGGGTTCTATGTGCATGTATATAGCCTACTATAATTTATATTCCCTGCGTTATAGACAGGAGGCCCTCCCCCATCTTTACGTTTTTGTTTCCTTTGCCATTTTTCTTTTGTTGGGAGGGGGGTTACAGGTACAATTTTCATGACAATTTACACACTTAGTTTATACTCTTCCCTTTTTATTTTTTTGTCCTGCATCAAATAAGTGTCTTCATTTGCTTTAATGAATTCTTAATTATAATTATTTTCAATTTACATTGTGGATGTTGCTGCAAGGGCCTTTGCCTCCTATGATAAGTGAATAAACAAACACAAGATTCGATGTACAAATGCATATATTATATCAAGAAGAGACAAAAAAAAGAGCAAATGGAACACATAAATGTGATGATGTGAAACAATGTTACTAATCAAACAACTGAACCCACCATGCAAGTGATCCATAAACTGATTCCCACCCTGGTGCAAAAGTTTGTCCTCATTTGTGGGTTTCTTGGGGTTTGGAGTGGATTTCCGGGACTGCAGCTTCATACAGTGCCTTCACAGCCCTTGACTTTTTCCACATTTAGTTGTGTTAAAGCCTGAATTTAAAATAGATTAAATAGAGAATTTGTTTCACTGGCCTCCACACAATATCCCATAATGTCAAAATGGAATTATGTTTTTCCAAATTTTTACCAATTAATAAAAAATGAAATATCTTCAGTCAATAAGTATTCAACCCCTTTGTTATGGCAAGCCTGAATATGTTCAGGTGTAAAAATGTGCTTAACAAGTCATATTAAGTTGCCTTGACTCACTCTGTGTGCACTAATAGTGTTAGATAACATATTTGTTTAATGACTCCTCCATCTCTGTACGCCACACATACAATTATCTGTAAGGTCCCTCAGTCGAGCAGTGAATTTCAAACACAGATTCAACCACAAACACCAGGGAGGTTTTCCAATGCCTCGCAAAGAAGGGCATCTATTGCTAGATGGGTAGAAAAAAAAGCAGACATTGAATATCTCTTTGCGCATGGTGAAGATATTAATAACACTTTGGATAGTGTATCAATTCACCAAGTCACTACAAAGATTGTCAGTGACTTCTGCCGATGTCGATGCCTCTCCTTGTTCGGGCGGTGCTCGGCGGTCGACGTCACCGGTCTTCTTGCCATCATTGATCCATTTTCAATTGGTTTTGTCTTGTCTTCCTACACACCTGGTTCCAATCCCATTCATTACCTGTTGTGTATTTAACCCTCTGTTTCCCCTCATGTCTTTGTCAGAGATTGTTTGTTATTATTTTTGTGTTTGTATTGGTGTGCGTGAGGTCCTCGTACCCACTTTGTTTTGTGTATTTTCTCATGGTTTTGGAGTTATGTTTTTACATCATTAAACTACTCCATTTTACCAAGATAAATTCTCCTGCGCCTGACATCCTTGCCACCTATACACACGCCTATGACAAAGATACAGGTGTCCTTCCTAACTCAGTTGCTGGAGAGGAAGGAAACAACTCAGGGATTTCACCATGACACCAATGGTGACTTTAAAACAACTACAGAGTTGTGGACAAACTCTTTACAGACGGACAGCTCTTCCAAGACAGCTCCAAAACACCATGGCTGTACTAAATTCTACAGGGACGTCAGGTTACAGAAAAAGATTATGGGGACGATAAAAATATTGGTAAAAATATCTGAACATTAATCATTTGAAATGCCCACACGCACACACAATTACACTGGGGCTCTTCCATGCTGTCCCTAGGAGGGGTGCGTCACTTGAGTGGGTTGAGTCCATGGCGTGATCTTCCTGTCCGGGTTGGCGCACCCCCCCTTGATCTTTGTGGGCTATACTCGGCCTTGTCTCAGGATGGTCAGGATGTCTCAGGATGGTGGTTGAAGATATCACTCTAGTGGTGTGGGGGCTTTGCTTTGGCAAAGTGGGTGAGGTTATATCCTGCCTGTTTGGTCCTGTCCGGGGGTATCGTCCGACAGGGCCACAGTGTCTCCCGACCCCTCCTGTCTCAGCCTCCAGTATTTATGCTGCAGTAGTTTATGTGTCGGGGGGCTAGGGTCAGTCCGTTATATCTGGAGTATTTCTCCTGTCTTATCCGGTGTCCTATGTGAATGTAAGTATGCTCTCTCTACTTCTCTCTCTCTTTCTCTCTTTCTTTCTCTCAGAGGACCTGAGGCCTAGGACCATGCCTCAGGACTACCTGGCATGATGACTCCTTGCTGTCCCCAGTCCACCTGGCCGTGCTGCTGCTCCATTTTCAACTGTTCTGCCTGTGACTATGGAACCCTGACCTGTTCACCGGACGTGCTACCTCTCCCAGACCTGCTGTTTTCAACTCTCTAGAGACAGCAGGAGCGGTAGAGATACTCTGAATGATTGGCTATGAAAAGCCAACTGACATTTACTCCTGAGGTGCTGACCTGTTGCACCCTCGACAACCACTGTGATTATTATTTGACCCTGCTGGTCATTTATGAGCATTTGAACATCTTGACCATGTTCTGTTATCTCCACCCGGTACAGCCAGAAGAGGCCTGGCCACCCCTCATAGCCTGATTCCTCTCTAGGTTTCTTCCTAGGTTCTGGCCTTTCTAGGGAGTTTTTCCTAGCCACCATGCTTCTACACCTGCATTGCTTGCTGTTTGGGGTTTTAGGCTGGGTTTCTGTACAGCACTTTGTGACATCAGCTGATGTAAGAATGGCTTTATAAATACATTTGATTGATTGATTGATTGGT
This sequence comes from Oncorhynchus tshawytscha, assembly GCF_018296145.1. Lineage (NCBI taxonomy): Eukaryota > Metazoa > Chordata > Actinopteri > Salmoniformes > Salmonidae > Oncorhynchus > Oncorhynchus tshawytscha. Next base: position 38,802,627 of record NC_056458.1, on the reverse strand, counting down.
ATCAGCAACATACACTACATGACCAAAGGTATGTGGACATAGCTAATGTCAAAGTCAATATAGCTAATAGAAGGAACACCTTAATAAACCTGCTACAATCAGTACAGTGTAAGGGCAGCAAGCAGCTTAGCAGTTACACTGGCGGGCCCCGGTGGCAATAAATTAATAAAACCAAAGGCTTACCAGTGTAGCGTTCATTTCCCTTCACTTGAACTAAGGGGCCTAGCTTGAACCATGAAAACAGCCCCCAGACTATTATTCCTCCTCCACCAAACTTTACAGTTGGCACTATGCATTAGGGCAGGTAGCGTTCTCCTGGCATTGGCCAAACCCAGATTCGTCCGTCGTACTGCCAGATGGTGAAGTGTGATTCATCACTCGCGTTTCCACTGCTCCAGCGTCCAATGACGACGAGCTTTACACCACACCACACAATGCTTGGCATTGTGCATGGTGATCTTAGGCTTGTGGGCGGCTGCTCGGTCATGGAAACCCATTTCATGAAGCTCCTGACGAACAGTTATTGTACTGACATTGCTTCCAGAGGCAGTTTGGAACTCTGTGCTGAGTGTTCAATGACGTTCTCTGTAGACTCTCTGCTAATAGCCTGTGAGCAGTGGCTTTAGGGTTTGTCCTTACTTGACCAATGGGGCCTATTCCTCCCTCCCCCAGCAAACAGGAAGAACCCCGCGGGACCTTAACCCAACTCTACCAGATGCAGACCAGACATGGAGACAACTGTCTAATGTTTTGTACTTGTCTCATTGGATGGAAACATGGTACCAAAACCACATTTGTTCACAACATTTGAGAGAAATAAGCTTTTTGTGCGTATAGACAATTTCTGGGATCTTTTAATTCAGCTCATGAAACATGGGACCAACACATTACATGTTGTGTTTATATTTTTGTTCAAATGATTACTAAGTAAAATACATCAGGTCTACATTTAAAAAAATACTTGTTTTATTAAATGCTCCACACATTACTCTGGTGTGAGTAGCCATAGCAACTGCTCCATTTCAAATCAAATCAAAGTGTATTTGTCACCTGCACCGAATACAACATGTGTAGACCTTACAGTGGTGACATGCTTACTTACAGGCTCTAACCAATAGTGCAAAAAAGGTATTAGGTGAACAATAGGTAGGTAAAGAAATAAAACAACAGTATAAAGACAGGCTATATACAGTAGCGAGGCTATAAAAGTAGCGAGGCTACATACAGACACCGGTTAGTCAAGCTGATTGAGGTAGTATGTACATGTAGATATGGTTAAAGTGACTATGCATATATGAAGAACAGAGAGTAGCAGTAGTGTAAAAGAGAGGTTGTCAGGTGGCAGGTGGCGGGACGCAATGCAGACAGCCCGGTTAGCCAATGTGCGGGAGCACTGGTTGGTCGGCACAATTGAGGTAGTATGTACATGAATGTATAGTTAAAGTGACTATGCATATATTATAAACAGAGAGTAGCAGAAGTGTAAAAAGAGGGGTTGGGGGAGGGGGAGCACACAATGCAAATAGTCCGGATAGCCATTTGATTACCTGTTCAGGAGTCTTATGGCTTGGGGGTAAAAACTGTTGAGAAGCCCTTTTGTCCTAGACTTGGCACTCCGGTACCGCTTGCCATGCAGTAGCAGAGAGAACAGTCTGTGGCTGGGGTCTTTGACAGTTTTTAGGGCCTTCCTCTGACACCGCCTGCTGTAGAGGTCCAGGATGGCAGTCAGCTTAGCCCCAGTGATGTACTGGGCCGTACGCACTACCCTCTGTAGTGCCTTGCGGTCGGAGGCCAAGCAATTGCCGTACCAGGCAGTGATGCAACCAGTCAGGATGCTCTCGATGTTGCAGCTGTAGAACCTTTTGAGGATCTCAGGACCTATGCCAAATCTTTTTAGTTTCCTGAGGGGGAATAGGCTTTGTCGTGCCCTCTTCACGACTGTATTGGTGTGCTTGGACCATTCTAGTTTGTTGTTGATGTGGACACCAAGGAACTTGAAGCTCTCAACCTGCTCCACTACAGCCCCTGTAGTCCACAATCATCTCCTTAGTCTTGGTTACGTTGAGGGATAAGTTGTTATTCTGGCACTACCCGGCCAGGTCTCTGACCTCCTCCCTATAGGCTGTCTCGTCGTTGTTGGTGTTGTGTCGTCTGCAAACATAATGATGGTGTTGGAGTCGTGCCTGTCCATGCAGTTGTGGGTGAACAGGGAGTACAGGAGGGGACTGAGCACGCACCCCTGGGGAGCTCCAGTGTTGAGGATCAGTGTGGCAGATGTGTTGCTATCTATCCTCACCACCTGGGGGCAGCCCGTCAGGAAGTCCAGGATTCAGTTGCAGAGGGAGGTGTTTAGTCCCAGGATCCTTAGCTTAGTGATGAGCTTTGAGGTTACTATGGTGTTGAGCGCTGAGCTGTAGTCAATGAAGAGCATTCTCACATAAGTGTTCCTTTTGTCCAGGTGGGAAAGGGCAGTGTGGAGTGCAATGGAGATTGCATCATCTGTGGATCTGTTTGGGTGGTATGCAAATTGGAGTGAGTCTAAGGTTTCTGGGATAATGGTGTTGATGTGAGCCATTACCAACCTTTCAAAGCACTTCATGGCTACGGACGTGAGTGCTACGGGTCTGTAGTCATTTAGGCAGGTTGCCTTTGTGTTCTTGGGCACAGGGACTATGGTGGTCTGCTTGAAACATGTTGGTATTACAGACTCAATCATGTTCAACTCATGTTGAAAATGTCAATGAAGACACCTGCCAGTTGGTCAGCACATGCCCGGAGCACACGTCCTGGTAATCGGTCTGGTCCCACAGCCTTGTGTATGTTGACCTGTTTAAAGGTCTTACTCACGTCGGCTATGGAGAGCGTGATCACACAGTCGTCCGGAACATCTGATGCTCTCATGCATGCCTCAGTGTTGCTTGCCTCGAAGCGAGCATCGAAGTGATTTAGCTCATCTGGTAGGCTCATGTCACTGGGCAGCTCGCGGCTGTGCTTCCCTTTGTAGTCTGTAATAGTTTCCAAGCCCTGCCACATAAGATGAGTGTCGGAGCCGGTGTAGTATGATTCAATCTTAGCCCTGTATTGACACTTTGCCTGTTTGATGGTTCGTCGCAGGGCATAGCAGGATTTCTTTTAAGCTGCCGGGTTAGAGTCCCGCACCTTGAAAGCGGCAGTTATACTCTTTAGCTCAGTGCGAATGTTGCCTGTAATCCATGGCTTCTGGTTGGGGTATGTACATACAGTCACTGTGGGGACGACGTCCTTGATGCACTTATTGATAAAGCCAGTGATTGATGTGGTGTACTCCTCAATGCCATCAGAAGAATCCCGGAACATGTTCCAGTCTGTGATAGCAAAACAGTCCTGTAGTTTAGCATCTACTTCATCTGACCACTTTTTTTTAGACCGAGTCACTGGTGCTTCCTGCTTTAATTTTTGCTTGTAAGCATGAATCAGGAGGATAGAGTTGTGGTCGGATTTACCAAATGGAGGTTAAGGGAGAGCTTTGTATGCATCTCTGTGTGTGGAGTACAGGCGATCTAGAATTATTTTGGTAGAACTGATTTAAGTTTCCCTGCATTAAAGTCCCCGGCCACTAGGAGCGCCACCTCTGGGTGAGTGGTTTCCAGTTTGCTTATTTCCTTGTGCCGCATTTGGCTGCTCCATTTGGCTGCTCCTCAGCGCCAAGAGACTGTTGCCTATACAGTGTACACACGGCTGATAAGATTTTGGCAATGAAGGAAGTCCTATTTACCCAGAGTCTGAATAACTCATGACATAGACATATATAATTGTGCATATCTCTGCTTGCATCTTAGGTAAGTGACTGGTTACAACTGGAGTGAGACACGCCGAGAGTGAGCCGGGGGAGGGGGGAAATTACAATTTTTTTTCATGACTATCTTAAGCCTACAATTTTTTAATTAAATGCTCCACACATGACATATTTCTCGTCCTTTCTGGTCCTGCATCTTTTGCATATTCTGACCTATAGAAAAGAGTATAACAATGATATAGCAAATTAAGATGCATCATGCAAGCCTTTTGATTTGATGACAAAACAAAGTAGCCTTCAGACCTGTGGAAGTCTTGTCTTTCAGGGTCCAGCTCCAACTGACAGGTTGAATACCATGTGCCTTTGTTTTTGTTGATGTTGAAGGGGTAAGGGGGTGGGCTCTAGATGATTCTATCAACCAATCAAACCTGTATGTAAATATATTCAAATTTATATCACCACGCCAACACAGTCGGACTGAACATTTCAGTGGCCCAAGAAGGCTCACTGAGATTTAGTAGACAAAGTGATGATTGAAAAATAAAATGAAAAGGACTGAATTGGGGCATTAATAAAATACACTGTTTATTGTGGTTCACATTTTCCATTTTTAAAAATGTCACAATGATACGGTGTAATAATTTAAGCAGTCTGTAAATGCAAATGTAGTGGACAGAAAACAGGAAGTTCTCATTGGGTTGCGCTGTCAGTATGTGATTATGCATGTCATTTTTTTTAAACAAAAAATCATGATGCTAAACAAAACAAGAAATTAGAGCCTTTAACGCTGTATACACACAGTATATTCACATATCCACCTCCTTTTATCTGCATAGGTACTGACGAGTCAAGACTCAACTCCATGTTAAAAGCCAGAATGGATACCACAGTAGGGTGTGTGTGTGTGTGTGCGTGTGTGTGAGTGAGAGAGAGAGAGATCAATAAAATGTTCAGGCACTGTAGGTAGAGTGTACACCTCCAGTCTGAGGTCAGTGGTGAGAGGTTCGGTTCAGTCCACTTCTGTCAGGCCACATGGCCTCCTAAACTCTTGACCTCGCTCATGGATCCATTTGTTGGACACTGGCAACAGAGAGAAATATAAAATGTCAGTGCCAATCTCAATTCTCTCCAATGTGCCAGACTAAGGGCTCTCCAATGTGCCAGACTAAGGGCTCTCCAATGTGCCAGACTAAGGGCTCTCCAATGTGCCAGACTAAGGGCTCTCCAATGTGCCAGACTAAGGGCTCTCCAATGTGCCAGACTAAGGGCCAATGTGCCAGACCAATGTGCCAGACTAAAACCTACTACTAACGGAACGACTCAAAGCTTATTGTCACGTGCACGATTACAGTGAAATTACTTTCTTGCAAACTCTTTTCCCAACAATGCAGTAATCAATATATAGTACAATAAAGTAAAGTAGAACAAAAACACATGATAAATCGATACAAGAACAGAGCTAGCTAACCAAGCAAACCAGATGACAGGTTTCAATACAACATCACCAGATCAAATTAATGCTACCTCATGTTAGCTAGCAGACTTGTTTCAACTTTGATTTGCAAGCTAATGTTAGCTAACGTTAGCTAGCTATCATTCGAGGGCTGACTGTTCTCATAAAAGTGTATTGTGCAGTGCAAAAATAAATGAAGGATCCATCTATAGTGGTAATTCGTGTCATGTCTGACTACTGCAGTACTGCTTGTCATTGTGATAGCTAACAGTCAGCAACAAGCCCAGACAACCTAGCTAAACGTGGTGTCAGCATCCAGCGGTGATTAGCTGGCAGTTGCTTAGTAAAACTGGGCCTCAACCCAGCTCAAATTTATCCCTAATTTGGCCTTAATTCAAAGTGCCAGTGGAAATGGGGTTAAGGGCTCTGTTGAAACATACTACTACCAGGAAGACTCCACTCACAGGTAAAGGCTTCCTATTATCAAAGTAAGTGTATGTGCCATCAGAAGTTTGTAAACAAAAACACTGCCTAACATTGCTATGAAGGTTTGATTGCAGCCTACATGTGGGATACATTAGAGAAACACAAGGAAGACTGACTAGGAAGTAGTCAAAGAAACACATCAAATGACTGACACCAATAAACTTATTGAGATTAGAGAGGCTGCTTGTGTGTTAAGATTAAACTCTCCATCTGACTCACCCCATTTACTTCCTACTAACACAGGACAGGCAGCGTGTCTGGTCCTGTAGTCTCCCTCTCCACTCCTAAAGAGGTTGTACCAGAAGACTGCAGTTCCCTGTGGACACACATTGAGAAGACATACCCTGTTCAGTACATGTAAGTCACCACTGCATCAACGTAATGGCTCACTATAAGATAGTGTGGGCCCTCTCAACCAAGGCTAACATTGTATGATGGCTACGGCTAGGAGATTTCTCTGACCGTGTGACCTGACCAATAGTTTTTCCTGGCCCCTAGTGCTGAGGGCTGTGCTTGACAGCAGTCACATTGTTTATATCTCACCTTTTTGGGATAGATAGCTGCTCCAAAGTCTGGGAACACAGTGGCTCCTCCAGCTTCAACATCACTCATCTGTCAGGGAAAAGACTGCCTTGTGAGCTGGCTTCACTAATACACTGAAGTACTCCACCTAATACCATTTACTGTAGCCTAATTCTCAAAGGGATGTGTTCTGTATTTACATAAAAAAATGGAATGTAGCAGGCGTAATCATACAAATGATAGTTTCCAAGTTGTAAAAATATATCTGTAGCAATTCTAAAGTTTACTGAAGATCTGAAGGGTTTTGAACGTCTTGAAGTCTTGAAACTATGACAACATTGTTTAATAACACTAAACATAACACCAAATCCATAATAACCAGTCATTCAACTAGACAGAAGTGCAGTATAAAAAGTAGTCATCCAAAAGCGCTGTAGTTCTGCAAAGCATGGCATTCTACCTCTATTTACACACTCACATCATATTTACAGTATTAGCATGGGCCAATAAATGAGATCGCATGTTATGGTGTACTGTAGGGCAGGGGAGAGCAATTCCAGTCCTTGAGGGCCTGATTGGGTACAACACGGAAATTAACTGACAGACTCCAACGGTCAATTTCCAGTGTTTGACAAACTTTTTTCCCACCACCATCTACTGTAGCAATGTTAGTGGCCGTGTCCAAATACCCATACTTGCAGCCTAAATAGTAGGCCGTTTGGGTATGCAAAAAAATGAAGTTTAATAGTATGCAGTATTTCGAAAATCGAGTATACAGTGTACTATAAATGCCCGGATATCGTACTCATTTCGGCTTTGACAACAGCTGATCAATTATATAAATCAACGAATAGTAGGAAACAACACAATCGCAGATGATGCATTCTCAGAGCTTTTAAACCAAATACTAAACCATCTTTTGATTTCTGAATCTGTCAGCACCAGGGACTTGGGATGTGGCTGCGTTATAGATGTCATGTTAATCCGGCCTTTTGATAAGATACATACAGTATGGATTGTTTGAGGTTTGTAGCCTAGGGTACCTATTTAATGATTTAATTTATGGATCAAGCCTTAGCAGTCATTTTGATCTCCTTCCCAATTATCAGTGCTTTAGTTTATTATGTTGTTGTCCAGTGGTTGTGAATTTGCGATGCACCGGACTGTCTAAGTTTTTCTGTGCAATAGCCAATTTTATTTGAACATTTGTGTCACGGCCATCAAAGGAAGTGGACCAAAGCGCAGCGTGGTGAGCGTACATATTCCTTTTATTTAGGTGACAAAAACAATAAACAATACACAACAACCGTGATGCTTAAGTGCTATAGTGCCACAAACAACGTTAACTACCCACAATCACAGGTGGGGAAAAGGGCTGCCTAAGTATGGTTCCCAATCAGAGACAACGATAGACAGCTGTCCCTGATTGAGAACCATACCCGGCCAAAACAAAGAAATACAAAAACATAGAAAATAGAACATAGAATGCCCACCCAAATCACACCCTGACCAAACCACAATAGAGACATAAAAAGCTCTCTAAGGTCGGGGCGTGACAATTTTAAGTTTTGGTGTGTGTACTAGGCAATTTGATCAAATGTATATATGTTACAGCACTTTGGTTTCACTAATACATATGTTGAAATGGAACCAAGTTTCTTTCTTCAGTCCTTTTTAAATGGGATAGATGGGCTGTATATGGACTACTGTGGTAAATTGCCCCTACCCTGACTACAGCCCTCACCTTATCACCAACCACCATCCCCTGTCTAATCCCCCTCCAGCAGAGGCAGGACTCCAGCTCATTCACCATCTTTAAATACCCACACTTGTCACCAATCAGTGTGGCAGACCTAACCATTTCAGTTTGCAAGTGTTTTGTTACAAGACACCTATTTTCTTGTAACCTTTTCCTTTGTGTATTTTGGATGTATATGAACTAGTCATGTTGTTATTATTTCTTCATTTATACTATAATTTGATTTAGAACATGTACTGTTTGATATATTCATTTCCTTTAAGCATTTCCTCATATTTAAACCTATTGTGTACGTTTCTTTACCGTAATATTCATTTAATATGTTATTGAGATTCATGAGTATATTTGTTTATCTTGTTTATGTGAAATCACTACCATGTATGTTTTTGTTACCTAGTTAACTGTCCTTGTTAACCATCCCATTCTTACATACTCAACCTTATCCATCTTCATGATCTTCAACAATTCAACTGAAATAATAAACCGGACAACAGCCCTTTGAACATCAAACTACGCCGCAATAACCACACTGTAAATGAGCTACAGGCATTTTTTTATTTTTTGGCTAAGAGTTGAGGAGAGATTGACTGCATCACTTCATCTTTTTATTAGAAACATTGTTGAAAATCCCAAATTGTTTGCATAGTCAATTTACACACAGCTCTGACACACACACTTACCCCACCAGACATGCCACCAGGGGTCTTTTCACAGTCCTCAAATCCAGGACAAATTCAAGAAAGTGTACAGTATTATATAGAGCCCTTATTGTATGGAACTCTGTTCCATCTCATATTTCTCAAATAAACAGAAAACCTGGTTTCAAAAAACAGATAAATTAACACCTCGTGGCACAATGCCTCTCCCTTATTTGACCTAGATAGTTTGTGTATGTATTGGTATTGATATGTAGGCTACATGTGTCTTTAAAAAAAAAAGTTTAATTGATGTAGTTCTGTCCTTGAGCTGTTCTTGTCTAGTAATGTTCTGTATTATGTCATGTTTCATGTTTTGTGTTGGACCCCAGGAAGAGTAGCTGCTGCTTTTTGGGACATCATCTCTGTGCTTTAATGGACACCACCATGATAGCCCTAACTCAAACCAGCAGTTATAGCAAGATCAAGTATGTTGACCACCACAACTCCGATCAGTTTCTATACTACGGTATAGTTGGCTGTGATAGTCTGGCTATAATGTGATAGTCTGGCTATAAACAGCCTGAGTAGGCCTATAACTCCATTCCTATTCTTTTCAGAGTTTAGAGAAAATAACTATTATCAGGCTGGTTAATGCGATGCATGTCTGTTGAATTTGAAAAAATTACACGCGCACTCAGTTCCGCCCAACCTACTCAGCCTGTCAGGAGTCGCTACTGCATTGCGGCCGTGGCATGCTGTATACTTTTTACTAACCGGTACGTGATAAATAGTAGGCGACGACGAGTACATGGTATGCAGTTTAAGTATGTAGCACACTAGTATGTGTATTCGGACACGGCCAGTGATTTTATGAGTATGCGGTAACATTGATTGACATTCCATGTTTCTCAACCATTTGGCAATCAATTGAAGTCCAATATTGAAATGGAGGTCATGGATCTGCGAAAAACAATTATGCAAAACACAGTGCCACAAAGAAGAATCTAATGGCTCTATTCAATCTGTTAAGGTAATTGCCGATTGAGCCGACATATGCAGCATTCAACGTGAATGCAGACTCCGCTAAAGCGGGAACACTGCCTTTAAATGTCAATCACGCTGTAATGTTGAATAGAGCCCTAAATCATTAGCTGCTACTGTAAGTTGACAGCAGCAACTGGATTCCCATACTTACGTAATTTAAAAAAGTAGCCACACGATTTCCAGTGCCTAATGTTTTGAAAGCATCAGGTTCCTCTTTCTATGAAGTAAAACACAAGTTGAATACACACAGGGACATGTACTTACGTAGTTCAGGAAGGTAGCAAGTCTATTTCCATCGACCATGATGTCCTGAGGACGCTGCAACAAATGTTTATAACTTTTAACCCAGACTAAAATGTCTGTAGGATCCCGCCATTAAAGAAATCCTTTGTGACCAAATTGATTGTTAATATCTGTTTGACTTAATTTGGTTATTGAAAATCATTGGGATAAATTGACTAATTTCACAAAAATATGAGCAACAATTGAATATTTAGTATATTAAATATAATCTAATATTGAATCCTTTGAATATAGATTAGATTAAGTGGATGTATTTTCATGTAGTCCAATTGATACAGTACGTTGTGCACTTCAACTGGGTGCTGCTAAGAATCAGTAGAGCCACTGTCTACCACTGGGTTGAGGACCTGAGCATCTTGCCTGCAGTCTGAAATCTTCCTGAATCTTCTGGAAGAAACATACTCACTGAATATAAAACCTGAGGTCCCCAAGGCTCAAAATGCAATCTTCATCATGCTGTGATCTGCATGCCAACAAATTCAAACGTTATGTTGAATGTCTTTTTTTTTGCATGATTCACTATTTCTTCTCAAGTAAATTGAACTTGAGAACTTTTGGTGTGTGCACATGTATTTGTCTAAACTTAAATTGAGATTTTTCACTTCAAAGTAAAAAATGACCTGGACTAAATGTTACAAAATTCAAATGAATTTGGTTGGAGGTAAGGATTCTTGTTTATGATGTCGTTTATTTCACCTGTGGTAGGTTGCAGGTGCCTACAGGGTAAAAATAGCCATTCAACCAGTTTTGAATAGAGAAAACAGAACATTCTGCTCCGTTGCACTCCATTGTAAAATGCAAGGCTGCCAATATATCTGTACATACTGTTCCTAACTATTCTTACTCTACTTATGGACGTGGTTGAACTGTCATCTAGGTCTCCTTTGGAAATCTGCCATTTAAGAATTCAGGGCCCCTCTTGGATACACACCACTCTATCTGTGCCACAAATGACACTGTATTCCCTTTACTCGATAGTGCACTACTTAAGGAATAGGTTGCCATTTGGGAAGCAGACTCTAGCAGTCGGTGAGAGCCAGAATCTCCCTAATTTTACAGGTCCACATTGACCTTTGACACTGTCTTGCATGTTGACAGCTAAATGTGCAGCTCTAATTTATTTTTAGGTCAACATATATTGTCATTGTAATGGAGAAAAACAACATAAGCAAGTGGCGTGTGACTACACGTGTGAAAACGTACTTCTCTATAGATCACAGCAGGATAAACGACTACATGACTGTTGCATCCCTTCCCAGATGCAACAGAGAGCACACTTTAGTCCCCGTCTAGAGGTTACCCTTACCCTGGAGAAATCAAAATGTGGCTCGTATTGTCCTCCGACCCCATAGTTAGCAATCTGTTTAGTGAGACAAAGAGTAGAAGCTAAGTTATTGGACAACCTCTGGGCCTCATTTTTCAGAAGTTAACTGATCGGATTTCTTGAATCGGATAGGATTAAAGTCGTAGAAATATAATTAACAGAACGGGCGTCCCCATTCAAGTCAATGATACGCCTGTTCTATTCATTCTATTTCTATGCATTTAATCAAATCCGATTGCCGAAATCCGATCAGATAACTTTTGAAGCCTGAAGTTTACAACGACTCACACAAAAACGGATGACTGTTAAATGATCAGCTAAATTTCACAAAGTGAAGAGGGGTATTCTAACATGATGCCCAATGTTGATATGAGTGTAACAGGTAAACTACAGTATACCCCTGTCTAACACGACTATATGTATAGTTATCTATGTCTACCAGGTAGGCTCATCGCCGCAGGAAGTAGGGGTGCTGAGGGGATTGCAGCACCATCTGATAAATTGAAATTAACGCCCCAGCCCCCCCCCCTCCCACGGCCATGGGTAGACTGTATGTATTATGTATGATACCGTTACCTGGAGTAGTTCGGCAGTCTGCGTTGTCAGACCTGTGATGTCCTCTATCCTTTGGTTGACGCGTTCAATAACAGGGTCCTCTTCCCCCTCCAGCCACGCACTGAAGGACAAGACATCCACTGACTCAACCCAACAACATGACTCATTCACCCAGAGATGAGTCATGACTAAACATGATCTACATAATGACTCACCTTTTGGATACCCTGTAGTTTGCTGTGGTCAGAATGCCTGTTATGGGGTCTCTAACAGTAGCTCTTGCAAGCTATACAAAGACATACAGTATAAATTAATATTGACACCATAGTGTGTTTCTGAGACATTCTCTCTCTTATGATAAGATGTTTCAATACTACCACTGAGACATACGGTATAGTATTCCATCTACTAACAGAGACAATCTAAGGTTATAGTGGAACTGGCCCAGTTTGTTGCTCCTCTCACCCTGGGCTTGGCCAGCTCCTTGATCTTCTCTATCTCCTGGTCTGACAGAGCGTTGAGGTAGCGGACGATGTGTGGGCTGTCCCACTCATCCTCCTCCTTCATGGGCTGGAGCAGCAGACGAGGGTTCCTATTCCCGTCATGGTAGCGGCAGTACAGCCGGCTGCGCCTCTCAGTGGTCTGGATGGGGTGGAGGGTGGAATGGGTTGGGAGTGTGAGTTAAAGTGGAATTCACATCTCCTCTCCAAAACCCTGTTAAGTTACCTCACATCTCCTCTCCAGTGCTTAATTTGTCAATTGGGAGGTGCCGGAACGAAAAGGGAGCTGAGAGGGGTGTGACCTGAGGGGTTCTGAGGTACCGGAACACCAGGAAAAACAACAACTTTATAATAAAACATTGCATGCATATCATCGCTCTTGCGTGTTGGCATAGAGCAGTAGAGTGGAGGCGCTTTCAGAAGCTGCACACACCGGGGGGGTGTAAGCCTAGAGTCTGAGAAAAACTGGGCCATTTATGAATGCATTTCATGCAATTCTACACATTTTTGATAATTGGAAACTTTAGCTGAATCTTTTTTAATACATCACAAATGATGGAAATGACAGGGTATTTTCACACTGACAAACTGAGAATCAGAGATCAATAAAAACGTCCTTGTCTTGAATCCATCTGTAGCCTAGACCTAGGTGTGTGGAGACACATAATGTACAATATGAGGAGGAAATTATAGTCCTAAAAAAGCTTTCCAGTTTCACTGACTCACCGAATGATGCGTAGCTCACTCACCGGCGATGGCTCGTGCCAAAACCTTATATCGCTCTTGTTTAACTTTCGAAAACAATTCTCTTCACTCAATAGGCCTATTTGGAAGTTGATAACTATTTGGCAGCCTACAGTCAGATTAGTAATCTCTTTTCAGCAGGAACCATTTGCATTCCAACTTGTGTTTTTCCTGCGATTGTATTCTAAATATTGCGAAAGGCTTGTTTTGGCGGCTGTATGCTGTTCACTGACATATGTGCATTCCTGACTGTGATTGCCTTGTGATTGGGCTACACACAATCCAGATAGGCAATAAAAAAAAATATATATATATATTTTTACAAGCTATTGTTGATCCTCTGTGGCTAAATTATAGGTCTGCTCCTGGTGCAGTATTCTGAATTATTTAATTTATTTCTGAACAGACAGCAGTAATTCTATAACTTTGGCAAATGTATTTCAATGTATCAGGGGTGCTGAAGCACCTCCAGCCAGTGGTGTAAAGTACTTAAGTAAAAATACTTTAAAGTATGACTTAAGTATTTTTTGGGGGTATGTGTACTTTACTTTATTATTTCCCTTCTTTACAAATTTTACATCAATACAATCCTAAAGAGAACAATGTACTTTTTACTCCATACATTTTCCCTGACACCCAAAAGTATTTTTCACATTTTGAATGCTTAGCAGGACAGGAAAATGGTCCAATTCACTCACTTATCAAGCGAACATCCCTGGTCTTTCCTATTGCTTCTGATCTGGTGGACTCACTAAACACACATGCTATGTTTGTAAATTATGTCGAAGTGTTGGAGTGTGGCCCTGGCTATCCCTAAATAAAAAAGAAAATGATGCCGTCTGTTTTGCTTAATATAAGGAATTTGAAATGATTTATACTTTTACTTTTGATACTTAAGTATATTTTAGCAATTACATTTACTTTTGACACTTAAGTATATTTAAAACCAAATACTTTTAGACTTTTACTAAAGTAGTATTTTACTGGTTGACTCACTTTTACTTGAGTCATTTTCTATGAAGGGATCTAAACTTTTACAAGTATGACAATTGGGTACTTTTTACACCACTGACTCCAGCAACTACAGTGGCTTGTGAAAGTATTCATCCCCCTTGGCATTTTTCCTACTTTGTTGCCTTACAACCTGGAATTAAAATTGATTTTTGGGGGGTTTGTATCATTTGATTTACACAACATGCCTACCACTTTGAAGATGCAAAATATTTTTTATTGTGATACAAACAAGATATAAGACAAAAAAACAGAAAACTTGAGTGTGCATAACTATTCACCCCCTCAAAGTCAATACTTTGTAGAGCCACATTTTGCAGCAATTACAGCTGCAAGCCTCTTGGGGTATGTCTCTATAAGCTTGGCACATCTAGCCACTGGAATTTTTTCCCATTCTTCAAGGCATAACTGCTCCAGCTCCTTCAAGTTGGATTGGTTCCGCTGGTGTACAGCAATCTTTAAGTCATACCATAGATTCTCAATTGGATTGAGGTCTGGGCGTTGACTAGGTCATTCCAAGACATTTAAATGTGTCCCCTTAAACCACGCGAGTGTTGCTTTAGCAGTATGCTTAGGATCAATGTCCTGCTGGAAGGTGAACCTCCTTCCCAGTCTCAAATCTCTGGAAGACTGAAACAGGTTTCCCTCAAGAATTTCCCTGTATTTAGCGCCTTCCATCATTCCTTCAATTCTGACCAGTTTCCCAGTCCCTGCCGATGAAAAACATCCCGACAGCATGATGTTTCCACTACCATGCTTCACTGTGGGGATTGTATTCTCGGGGTGATGAGAGGTGTTGGGTTTGTGCCAGACGTAGCGTTTCCTTGATGGCCAAAAAGCTTCATTTTAGTCTCATCTGACCAGATGGTCATATGTTTGGGAAGTCTGCCACATGCCTTTTGGCAAACATCCAAATGCGTTTGCTTATTTTTTTCTTTAAGCAATGGCTTTTTTCTGGCCACTCTTCTGTAAAGCCCAGCTCTGTGGAGTGTACGGCATAAAGTGGTCCTATGGACAGATACTCCAATCTCCGCTATGGAGCTTAGCAGCTCCTTCAGGGTTATCTTTGGTCTCTTTGTTTCCTCTCTGATTAATGCCCTCCTTGCTTGGTCTGTGAGTTTTGGTGTGCGGCCCTCTCTTGACAGGTTTGTTGTGGTGCCATATTCTTTCCATTTTTAATCATGGATTTAATGGTGCTCTGTGGGATGTTCAAAGTTTCTGATCTTTTTTATAACCCAACTCTGATCTGTATTTCTCCACAACTTTGTCCCTGACCTGTTTGGAGAGCTCCTTGGTCTTCATGGTGCCGCTTGCTTGGTGGGGCCCCTTGCTTAGTGGTGTTGCAGACTCTGGGGCCTTTCAGAACAGGTGTATATATACTGAGATCATGTGACAGATCATGTGACACTTAGATTGTACACAGGTGGACTTTATTTAACTAATTATGTGACTTCTGACAGTAATTGGTTGCACCAGATCTTATTTGGGGGCTTCATAGGAAAGTGGGTAAATACATATGCACGCACCACTATTCCGTTTAGAATTTTTTAAAACAAGTTATTTTTTAAATTCCACTTCACCAATTTGGACTATTTTGTGTATGTCCATTACATCAAATCCTAAAAAAAATCAATTTAAATTACAGGTTGTAATGCAACAAAATAGGAAAAACGCCAAGAGGGATGAATACTTTTTCAAGGCACTGTATGTTTCTACTTGTATTTGCATTTATTATGGTTCCCATTAGCTGTTGCCAAAGCAACAGTTACTCTTCCTGGGGTCCAGCAAAATGAAGGCAGTTTATACAATTTTACAAAATATTACAATACATTTACAGATTTCACAACACACTGTGTGCCCTCGGGCCCCTACTGGACCACATATCTACAGTACTAAATTCATGTCTATGTATAGTGTGTGTGTGTGTGTGTGTGTGTGTGTGTGTGTGTGTGTGTGTGTGTGCATGTGTCTGTGCCAATATGTGTGTTGCATCACAGTCCCCGCTGTTCCAGAAGGTGTTTTTTTAATCTGTTTTTTAAATCTAATTTTACTGCTGGCATGAATTATTTGATGTGGAATAGAGTTCCATGTAGTCATGGCTCTATGTAGTACTGTGCGCCTCCCATAGTCTGTTCTGGACTTGGGGACTGTAAAGAGATCTCTGGTGGCATGTCTTTTGGGGTATGCATGGGTGTCAGAGCTGTGTGCCAGTAGTTTAGACAGACAGCTCGGTGCATTCAACATGTCAATACCTCTCATAAATAAAAGTAGTGATGAAGTCAATCCCTACTTCACTTTCAGCCAGGAGAGATTGACATGCATATTATTAATATTAGCTCTCTGTGTACATCCAAGGTCCAGCTGTGCTGCCCTGTTCTGTGACAATTGCAATTTTTCTAAGTCCTTTTTTTGTGGCACCTGACCACACGACTGAACAGTAGCCAAGGTGTGACAAAACTAGGGCCTGTAGGACCTGCCTTGTTGATAGTGTTGTTAAGAAGGTAGAAACTAGGGCCTGTAGGACCTGCCTTGTTGATGGTGTTGTTAAGAAGGCAGAGCATCGCTTTATTATAGACAGACTTCTTGTCACGTTCTGACCTTTATTTCCTTTGTTTTGTATTTATTTAGTATGGTCAGGGCGTGAGTTGGGTGGGCAGTCTATGTTTGTTTTTCTATAATTTGGTTATTTCTATGTTTCGGCCTAGTATGGTTCTCAATCAGAGGCAGGTGTCATTAGTTGTCTCTGATTGAGAATCATACTTAGGTAGCCTGGGTTGCACTGTTTGTTTGTGGGTGATTGTCTATGTTGTAGCTTCACGGTCGTCATTTGTTTATTGTTTTGTATGCAGTGTCAGTACTTTCTTTATTAAAGATTTACCATGGACACTTACCACGCCGCATATTGGTCCTCTGATCCGTTTCGCCTCTCCTCTTCAGATGAAGAGGAGGAAATCCGTGACAGAATCACCCACCCAATTCGGACCAAGCGGCGTGGTAAACAGCAGCGACGACAGCAGCAGCAGCAGCAACAACAGCGGCCAGCATCACAGGACTCCTGGACATGGGAGGAGATACTGAACGGAGAGGGACCCTGGGCACAGGCTGGGAAACATCGCCGTCCGAAATCAGAGCTGGAGGCAGCGAAAGCTGAGCGGCGGCGATATGAGGAGGCAGCACGGCAGTGCGACAGGTACGAGAGGCAGCCCCCAAACATTTTTGGGGGGGGCAGACGAGGTGTGGTACTAAGCCAGGTAGCAGACCTGAGCTCACTCCTCGTGCTTATTATAAGCAGCGCATTACTGGTCAGGCATCGTGTTATGCGGTTAAGCGCACGGTGTCGCCAGTGCGTGCCCATAGCCCGGTGCGCTATAGGGCAGCCCCCCGAAAGTGCCATGTGAGTGTGGGCATTGAGCCAGGGCGTATGGTGCCTGCTCAGCGGGTCTGGTCGCCGGTACGCAGTTTTGGTCCAGGTTATGCTGCGCCGGCTCTGCGTGCTGTGTCTCCGGGGTGCTGGGAGGGTGCAGTGCGTCCTCTGCCTGCGCTCCGCTCGTGCCGGGCAAATGTGGGAGTGGAGCCTAGGGGAGAGATGCGTGTAGTGAGCACTAGATCTCCCGTGCTTATCCACAGCCCGGTTCAACCTGTGCCTGCACTCTGGAGGGTCCGGGCTAGAGTAGTTGTCCAGCCTGGGGAAGTGGTGCCAAGGTTGCGCACCAGAGCTCCAGTGCTCCCCCACAGCCCGGTCCTTCAGTTGCCTCCTTTTAACACCAAGCCTCCTGAAGGTCTCCCCAGCCTGGTGGTTCCTGTGGCAGCCCCACGCACCAGGCTGTCTCTCCGTCTCCTCCCTGCAGGTGGTCCCGCCTGTCCGGCGCCGCTGCCGGAGCCTCCCGCCTGTCCGGAGCCTCCCGCCTGTCCGGCGCCGCTGCCGGAGCCTCCCGCCTGTCCGGCGCCGCCCGCCTCCGTCCGGAGCCTCCCGCCTGTCCGGCGCCGCTGCCGGAGCCTCCCGCCTGTCCGGAGCCTCCCGCCTGTCCGGCGCCGCTGCCGGAGCCTCCCGCCTGTCCGGCGCTGCGGCCGGAGTCTCCCGCCTGTCCGGCGCTGCGGCCGGAGTCTCCCGCCTGTCCGGCGCTGCTGCCGGAGTCTCCCGCCTGTCCGGCGCTGCTGCCGGAGTCTCCCGCCTGTCCGGCGCTGCTGCCGGAGTCTGAGGCGCCAGAGCCCCTCAGCCCAGAGGCGCCAGAGCCCCTCAGCCCAGAGCCCCTCAGCCCAGAGGCGCCAGAGCCCCTCAGCCCAGAGGCGCCAGAGCTTCTGCCCCTCTGTCCAGAGCTTCTGCCCCTCTGTCCAGAGCTTCTGCCCCTCTGTCCAGAGCAGCTGCCCCCCTCTGTCCCGAGCAGCTGCCCCACCTCTGTCCCGAGCAGCTGCCCCACCTCTGTCCCGAGCAGCTGCCCCACCTCTGTCCCGAGGAGCTGCCCCACCTCTGTCCAGTGGGGTCATTGAGAAGGGTGGCCATGGTGAGAGAGCCACGGAGGCGGACAATAAGGCGGACTAAGACAATGGTGAGGTGGGGTCCGCGTCCCGCGCCAGGGCCGCCACCGCGGACAGACGCCCACCCAGACCCTCCCCTATAGGTCAAGGTTTTGCGGCCGGAGTCCGCACCTTTGGGGGGGGGGTACTGTCACGTTCTGACCTTTATTTCCTTTGTTTTGTATTTATTTAGTATGGTCAGGGCGTGAGTTGGGTGGGCAGTCTATGTTTGTTTTTCTATAATTTGGTTATTTCTATGTTTCGGCCTAGTATGGTTCTCAATCAGAGGCAGGTGTCATTAGTTGTCTCTGATTGAGAATCATACTTAGGTAGCCTGGGTTGCACTGTTTGTTTGTGGGTGATTGTCTATGTTGTAGCTTCACGGTCGTCATTTGTTTATTGTTTTGTATGCAGTGTCAGTACTTTCTTTATTAAAGATTTACCATGGACACTTACCACGCCGCATATTGGTCCTCTGATCCGTTTCGCCTCTCCTCTTCAGATGAAGAGGAGGAAATCCGTGACACTTCTCCCCATCTCAGCTTGCTCAATTTCCACATGATTTATTACGAGATTTAGTTGAGGTTTAGGGTTTAGTGAGTGTTTTGTTCCAAATACAATACTTTTAGTTTTAGAAATATTTAGGGCTAACTTATTCCTTGCCACCCACTCTGAAACTAACTGCAGCTCTTTGTTGAGTGTTGCAGTCATTTCAGTTGCTGTAGTAACTGATGTGTATGGCGTTGAGTCATCTGCATACATAGACACTCTGGCTTTAAAGTTAGTGGCATGTCATTAGTACAAATTTTAAAAAGCAAGGGGCCTAAACAGCTACCCTGGGGAATTCTTGATTCTAACTGGATTATATTTGAGAGGCTTCCATTAAAGAACACCCTCTGTGTTCTGTTAGACAAGTAACTCTTTATCCACATTATAGCATGGGGTGTAAAGCCATAACACATACGTTTTTACATCAGCACTGTGAAATAGCATTGTATCTAGTCAATCACAGGTTTACTAAGGGTTGATGAAGATGCAAAGGTGGAGAGATGAATGTTGCAGGCTCATGTCTATCAGAGCAGAGATATCATAGAAAGGGAATCTCATTCCAGTTCTGTGAGAGATACAGGCGCAAGCTTCTCTTACCACAGCAACGGTCACGCGTTGGTCTATAGGCTTTAATGTTGCTCAAACCATAAACCCGGGCCGGCCCAACACGAATCAATTCTTAGAATATCAGGTATGTTTTCACATTATGTTTTTTAGGGGACAGGATAATTAAAGAGGAGGCAAATTGAATTAACCCTGATTGCTTTTTTGGAAATTTGTACATTGCACATAGTGAAAATAATTTTTCATACCACGAGAGGTACCGGGTCCTGGAAAATGGGTTCCGGAACAAAACAGTCCGGCAGGATCCAGCTCAAATTAAGCACTAATCCCTCATTCATGTCACCACTCGGACAGTTTATTCATCATGGGCCTCTCTCTAGATTGACATTATCGAGGCATAGCCATACAGATTGTAAATCTAACTTTTGGCCATTACCCCTAATCAACTGTCATAGAAGAGTCTTACACAATCAGTCTCTTACCATTTTGACTCCCTCTCCCCTGCACAGGGCCTCGTAGATCTCCCTTTCAGGCAGGTAGTCTTTGGGTCTCTTGTAGGTCCCCAGCTGGATGGGCTCCTCGGTGGCTGGCTCCTGGCCCTCCTGGTTCAGCTCGTTCAGCTGCTTGGACAGCAGCTTCTCAAAGTAACGCAGGTTTCCTCCTGCCCTCTGGTGGCTAGAGTCTGTAAGGACACCACGGGTCATGCAGTTACGCAGACTAACAGGACATGGGGAATATGAGGGAAATATATTAGAATCAGCATTAATTAATTGTGTGATTGCACAATTCGACAATGTGTAACTCTCATCACTGGTTTGAGTGAATAACAACTGTCTCTCTCTACATGCTACTAAAACATGGATTTTTTAAATTTTATTTTCAAGGATAGAAACACTTACATTGAATGTCTGAAATAAGATGCCCTCTTGTGGTCTTTAGAGTCAGTCAACTGCAGTTATTTCATAATTGCCATTATGTGTTATGAGATGAGAGGCAAGACTAGGGATTATATGGCAACATTGCATTCAGTTAAAGTGCATTCGTAAAGTATTCAGACCCCTAGACTTTTTCCACATTTTGTTACATTACAGCCTTATTCTAAAATTAATTGAATAGTTTTTTCCTCATCAATACACCATAATGACAAAGCAAAAAAACAGAAATATCACATTTACTTAAGTATTCAGACCCTTTACACAGTAAAGACCCTTTACTCAGTACTTGTCTTGGCTATGCGCTTAGGGTCGTTGTCCTGTTGGAAGATTAAACTTCACCCCCCAGTCTGAGGTCCTGAGCACTCTGGAATGGGTTTATATCAAGGATCTCTCTGTACTTTACTCCATTCATCTTTCCTTACTAGTCTCCTAGTCCCTGTCACTGAAAAACATCCCCACAGCATGATGCTGCCACCACCATGTTTCACCATAGGGATGGTGCCAGGTTTCCTCCAGACATGACACTTGGCATTCAGGCCAAAGACTTCAATCTTGGTTTCATCAGACCAGAGGATCTTGTTTCTCATGGTCTGAGAGTCCTTTAGGTGCCTTTTGCGGGCTGTCATGTGCCTTTTACTGAGGAGTGGCTTCCGTCTGGCAACTCTACCATATAGGCCTGATTGGTGGAGTGCTGCAGAGAGGGTTGTTCCTCTCGAAGGTTCTCCAATCTCCACAGAGGAACTCTGGAGCTCTGTCAGAGTGATCATTGGGTTCTTGGTCACCTCCCTGATCAAGGCCCTTCTCCCCCAATTGGTCATTTTGGCCAGGCGGCTAGCTCTAGGAAGAATCTTAGTGGTTTCAAACTTCTTCCATTTAAGAATGATGGAGGCCACTGTGTTCTTGGGGACCTTCAATACTGCAGAAATGTTTTGGTACCCTTCCCCAGATCTGTGCCTCGACACAATCCATTCTCGGAGCTCTACGGACAATTTCTTCGACTTGGTTTTTGCTCTGACATGCACTTTTAACTGTGGGACCTTACATAGACAGTTGTGTGTCTTTCCAAATCATGTCCAATCAATTGAATAGGTGGACTCCAATCAAGTTGTAGAAACATCTCAAGGATTATCAATGGAAACAGGATCATCCTGAGCTCAATATCGAGTCTCATAGAAAAGCGTCTGAATACTTATGCAAATAAGGTATTTCTGGGTTTTTTGCAAACATTTAAAAAAAACTGTTTTTGATTTGTCATTATGGGGTATTTGTCACGACTTCCGCTGAAGTCGGTCCCTCTCCTTGTTCGGGTGGCGTTCGGCGGTCGACGTTACCGGTCTTCTAGCCATCGTTGATCCACCTTTCATTTTCCATTTGTTTTGTCTTGTCTTCCCACACACCTGGTTTCAATTCCATCATTACATGTTGTGAATTTAACGCTCTGTTCCACCCATGTCCTTGTCGGGAATTGTTTATTGTAGTGCTTGTGCACATTATGCTCGTGTGTAATGGGTTTTGTTTACCAATTGATTTATGGTTCTGTTTATGGTGGTTTTGTTTATTAAACTGCGCCGTTGGAAATCAATTTTTGCTCTCCTGTGCCTGACTTCTCTGCCGCCAGTACGCACCCCATACAGTATTGTGTGTAGATTAATGAGGGAAAAAATTATTTAATCAATTTTAGAATAAGGCTGTAAAGTGAAAGGGTCTGAACACTTTCCGAATGCACTGTATTTTAGTTAGGTCAGTTACAGTTACCTTGACAAAAACAATCTACTGACAACTCCCTAGTACTGTATTTCCCTTAATATACTTCAAACGCTTTAAAGGGTTAAAAGTAGCACTTTTCCAGCCACTTATTCTGCCCTTTTCCTGCCACAAACACACAAAAACATACCAAAACTAGGGAAAACTACCCGGCAATATGTTATTCTAGCTAACTACAGTAGCTAATGTTACTCTTTTAAATCTGATTCTTTCCTTGGTAAATATGGCAGCGCTGGTAGATTTTCCTAGCTGTTCGCCTTCGGGTTTGGTCCATTTAACTTCACATTCAATCAAGGCAACCAGATCGCCATAATTGCAGCCTTCAGCACACAACATCACTGATGCAGTTCAAAATAGTAAACCATGACCACTCTCTTGGTTACACCCTGGAACTATGGAAGATGTATATGAGAGTTGGTGAGATGGTGATTATGTGAGAATGCATGAGAATATTAGATTATGTGAGGAATCTGTGTGAGAGAGTGAGAGTATAAGAGATTGAGATAGTGAGAATGTGTGAGGGAGAGTGAGAGTATAAGTAATTGAGATAGTGAGAAATTGTAACAGAGAGTGAGAGTATAAGAGATTGAGATAGTGAGAATATGTGAGAGAGAGTGAGAGTATAAGAGATAGAGATAGTGACATTGTGTGAGAGAGAGTAAGATAATAAGAGATTGAGATAGTGAGAGTATAAGAGGTTGAGATTGAGAGAGTGAGAGAGAAAGATGTCTCTCGTGTTCTCAAACACCCCTAAAAATAAGCTCCTGGATATTAAACAAGTTCTGAAGATGTTTCAGTGGTATGTCGCGTGTGTGTCCTACCGATGGCCACTAGGCGGCGTGTCAACTCGATGGCGCGGGGCAGGTCTCCCATCTGGTAGACGGAGTAGCTGAGATAGTCCAGGACATCGGCCTTGGACACCACGTGCTCCTCCTCTGCATCCATCTGCCTGAGGGCCTGCTGCATCCACAGCACCGCGTGGTAGTAGTCTGCCTCGTTGTACGCCGTCTTCCCCATATCGTAACAGTCATCCACTGTCAGGATGGCGTTGTGGTGCATCCCTGCAGTTATAGTGTAGTATAGTTAGGGTTGCAAAATTACAGTAACTTTCCCAAAATTACCAGGTTTTCCAGAATTCCCAGTTGGAAGATTCCTGGAATCAGGAGGGAATTAGCAGGAAATCCGTGAATCCTCCAAACAGGATTTCTGCAAAGTATTGGAATTTGGGGAAATGTTGCCACCCTTAGTATAGTGTAGTACAATATAGTATTGATGTACCATTCTGTTCTTAGCACTTCATTACAACTTCCATGAATAAGACTATCTATATCCAGTTAATGAACTGTTTATGAGGTTTACTCCATAAAATTGCTCCATAAATCCATAATGGTGCTGTGATACTGTAGATTATGTTGCTATTGCAACAATAAGAGGGGCATATCAAAACACTTTGCTTTTTATCCTTTTTCTGACAGAGTTGTCAGACTTAGTGGGGTAGAATACTAAGAAAGGATGCACATTTGTCGTAAAACAAATATACACAGTGAATGTGTGGCCAAAGCATCTGCTCTTGGTGTCAAGGCTGTTCTGTTTTAGCTTGCATTTCTGGAGAGGTTAGACATCTGTCTGGAAGAAATAGAAACCACTCTGCAGTAGCACTTAGCTTGTTCGAAGCGTTCTGGAAGGGCCAGGTTGAGATACGCTCAGCTCACGCACTGTGATAACACATATGGAGACTTCTAGAATCTTCCTTGGCAGCGTTTGAGTGATTTTATCTGTGTCTGCAGTGAGTCAGAGAGAGAATAACAACACTCCTTCTTTACCTGGCAGTTTGCCCCTGGCGAAACTCTCAGAGTCCAGTTTGTACGTGTCCTGGAGACGCATCAGTGCCTTGGCAGCACCTTTCTCATCCTCCTGGTCAGGGAAGTACTGCCTGTGTACTGTCATGTTGGAGATAAACCCTGAGGGACCACAGTGATACATACACAGGGTGAAACGGTTTAAAATGATTCAAATCTTGTGAGTCATAGAAAGCTTTGTCCCAAGTACCACTCTATTCATTTTACAGTGGACTACTTTTGACCAGGGCACATAAATAACAAATTGACCAGGGCACATAAATAACAAATTGACCAGGGCACATAAATAACAAATTGACCAGGGCACATAAATAACAAATTGACTGTGAGCTCGATACAAAGTTTCTGTAGAAATAAATCAGATCAAGCCTGAACTGTGCGATGTAGTAGGGAGTTGTAGTTTCAAACAGGCCAATATTCTACATAGTTTAGAGCAAAAAACACGACAATTAACTACAATGACCATAATCCTTTGCATGCCCGCTTACTTGTCCGTTCTGTGTGGAGCAGACACGGAGACGGAGAGAAGAGAGAATGTGCGAGAGGGATTTTGCAATTGGGCAGTTGCTTCGCGAGGTATCTCTACCTGAAAATATATGATCTAAGTGATTGATAGTTGCTATTCAGCGATCATAAAAGTATGCCTTATTTACTTTCAAAAATTACTAAAAATTGTATTTTGTCAGACAGCATAGGCAGCAGCTCTATAGAGATGAGATGATGACTTGGAATAAAGTCATTAAATAAAACAAATATTTTATTAAAGTAAAGTCATATGAAGAAATTATGGTAAATAAGTGATAAGCAGTAATGGGCAGTCACTAGCATCATGGGACTTTTATAATTGTTGTATTCTGTGTTGTTAGAGCATTCCCCCCACATAACGCATAGTGCATTTACTGTCTAAAAAAATTACTGAAATCAAAAATAGTAATAATTTTAAGTAAATTTGAAATGAAACCGAACCGACCTCAAGCAGCACTAATCGCTCAGCAATAATAAGGTGCTATTTGGGATGCATACAAATAGTCAAAGACACCAAGCACAGAACATCTGCAGTGGAGCTGCCTGGTGTGCAATGATATAATATGTGATCTAGTGTGTGAGGTTCAGATAACTAGAGAATGTAAACTGTGATTCTAGTCATGTATAGCAGTGGTTCTCAAACCTCTCCTCAGGGAACCCAAGACATTTCAATATTTTGTTGACTCACCTGATACACCTAATCAAGGGTTTGCTGATTAGTTGACAAGATGAATCAGGTGTGCTAGCTCTGGAATATATCAAATACATGGAACGGCTTGGGGTCACTGAGGAGAGGTTTGAGAACCACTGACGTATAGGCTAAGGGAGACTAGCTGATATAATAACGGTATCTACAGGTATTTTTGTTGCCTCTAGTGATGGCTAGATAACAAACACACAGAGTGTGTTACGATCCAGCCCTAATATCAACAAATACACTGGACCTTCCATTGAGCCTCCTTCCAGACATCTGACAACACCAAGTTGGTGGGTCCACATTTATGCTTGGTTGCATGGCTGTGCATACAGCATGCAAAGACAAACATATAAGTAAGACAGAAGACAATTACACACACGCACACACACACACTGAAGACGTGACCAATGTAAACAGATACAGTTACAGCTGCACAGCCAGTGTTCTCTCTCAGCTCCACTCTACTCTGCAGATGTGGGGTTGGAGCATGATGGATCACAATTGGCCCCACACCCCTTTCTCCACAAGCCTCCACACACCCACACAGAGAGAAGCTATATAGAAGCTGTAACCACTCCCTCCCTCCATCCCTATCGTACCGTCTGAAGGGTCCTGCAGCACCAGGCTCTCCAGCTCGGACCACTCCGTGTTGAGCCTCTTCATCAGCTTGTAGGCGTTGACGGGGTGGGCCAGGTAGCCCTCCGGGTCTAAGGTGGAGGCACGCGTCAGCACGTCCAGCTTGTTGGCCCAGCTACAGCACATGGAGGGAAAGAGTCAGGTTCAGGCTAGTAGAAAAGTATCTCCAGTCGTGCTACAATCCGATCATTGATCATCTCACAAACTGACCCATTCCATCTGTCAGTTAGGCATATTCTGGCAAATGAACATCATTGGGAAAAAAAGGCTAAAAGGATTCTATGGTTACAGATTCTATGGTTACAGATTCTATGGTTACAGATTCTATGGTTACAGATTGTAGTGTTCACCTTTTCACAGCATCTAGTTTGGATTCCTCTGCTTTGATGTATTCTTTCAAGGACTGAACCAACTCCTTCTCTGTGTATATCAGGTCTGTCATTTGACCTAATAGAAGGTTTAAGGAAAAAAACAATTCTGTGAAGTTGAAAACTGAAGATGACTCATTCAATATCCTGAATCTTTTGTGTTATAACAGACTACTGTACACCTATGTTATAAACGTGTTAGGCAACCAGGTCGAGTCATTTCCCATGATCATCATTTCCTGAAAGAAAGCGGATGCAGAATGTGCTTCGGTTTAATGGTCCGTGAAATATTTAAGCTATTTTCTGAACAGTTTCCGACACAGACTTTAGTAAGTGAAAACAAAAAAAATGCTCAACACGTAGCCTCCTCTGCTGAGATTGTGTAGTATTATGTGTCCAACCACACCGCATTATAAATACCCATGTGTCTTTGAGGTAAGGGGGTGTGGATGCCGATGTATGCAGAAAACAATTCCATAGCAACGCTGGACAGTTAGGAGTGAGCTCAATGCGGTTGCCAGGAGGACAGTGAAACAGCTTCACGGCACATTTGTATCTTAGTCTAATGGCTGCCAAACTAAGCAAAGTAAAGTCAATTACTACTTCAACTAACATTATACAGGCTGCTGGTGCCCCTTGGAGTGAAATTAAGTTAAAAATGTTATTTCAGAAATTGGACTGAATAAGAACAACTTCTACTTGCTTAGTTACTAATATTTGTTGTATTGAGAAAATCTGTTAATAAGGCTGCTTTAAACAATGTAAACTCTCCTAAGCTTTGTCTGATGCAGGAGTTTCCTTCCGTTGATAGCTTTGCTGCTTTTATGCTGCTTTTATGCGGGTCAGATGTGAGAAGAGTTCAGAGACTTAGAAAAGGTGATTGAGATAATTATTTTATTGACTTATGCCATGTTCTTATGGTATCTGAGTGACTCAAACATTATAACAAAATCAATGTGGGTCCCATGCCATGACAAAATACTCCTGAATGCATCATCTTTGGCATTTTAGATTCTCCCTGACGGTCTAGCTTTAATTTGGTGATTGTTAGTTCTCAAAGATTCTTTATTTAAATACTATATAGGACCATAATTTTTTTTGCATACTTTATATCTGGTTTAAGTTGTTTAAGTTTACACTGAAAAAGTTGTATTATCATTTGATTTTATTGTTTGGACTTAGGTGGTCAGAAAAAAACATTTAGGCAGCCCACTCAATACTTTTCTACACACAAAACCCAATGTTATGTCATACATATAAGGGTAATGCTATAGGCCTACTTATAGATTTGTAGTGGTACAGGCATACACTACAGAGGCGTAATGCTATAGGCCTACTTATAGATTTGTAGTGGTACAGGCATACACTACAGAGGCGTAATGCTATAGGCCTACTTATAGATTTGTAGTGGTACAGGCATACACTACAGAGGCGTAATGCTATAGGCCTACTTATAGATTTGTAGTGGTACAGGCATACACTACAGAGGCGTAATGCTATAGGCCTACTTATAGATTTGTAGTGGTACAGGCATACACTACAGAGGCGTAATGCTATAGGCCTACTTATAGATTTGTAGTGGTACAGGCATAATGGTATAGGTATACAGTACATATAGGCTTACCTATAGAGGTGAAGACTTCAGCCTGTATGCTACAGCAGCAGCAGACCAGAGCCAGGGAGAGGAGGGACGGGTATTTTCTCATTGTACTGGTAGACAAGACCTGCAATGACGTCACACAATCACGTCAGTCATTCAATTCAATTCAACGTTATGTATCCCCTCAGGGGTGATTAAGAAAGGCATGTCAGTTAGTCAATCAGGCATATCCTTTTCATTATCCACACAACAAATTACATTAGGCTTTCAGAGATGCAATATGAGAAAGATGGTTTAACTGGCAATGTTTCCATTATTTGAAAGTTGTCTGTGCAATAATGCTGTGTGTTAATAGTTTCCAACAGGCCTTTTCCTAATATGTGAGCCATTACTGGCCAGTTGTTACTTGGTAGGCCCTGTGCTGTCTGGCGTCTTGTCATCTGAGTCTAAAATGGCTGCAAAACCAAGGGCCTTCATTGGGGCTGGCCCGTCACGTGCCCGATGAGAAAGGATGACTAATAGAGTGAATCTCAAAAGAATTTCCCTTGACTCATCATATACGCTCTCCTCGCCTCCTAAAACACATCAGAGGGAAGCTAGTGGAGCTTTGGAGTAGAAGACTGCTAAAAGGTCTGGTAACCAACTACAGTATGTCTGGAACTTGGGTTCATGGGGTCATGGGGTTAGGGGACAGGCAGAGTGTACTAGACTGCTGCTTCATTTGCTTCCCTAATGATTAAGAATCCCAAAAACCTGTCTGGCTCACAAATACAGAGGAATTACTTGGTTGAAAGAAGTACTCATTCGACCAAAGACAAAACAACATTTTCCACTTTCTCTCTCCTATATAAATCCCCAAAGACTGTTAACATAGACACACAAAAGACATACTTCAGAGAGAGAGAGAGAGTTTACAGTGAGGTTATACAGGGTGTGAAGCAGCATTGTGCAGAGTGTTTCTGAACTCTCTCCAGCTGCTTCACCATATAATTCCTGTTATGACTGTTTACTGACAGTTTGTCTAATAAATCACAGCCCACTCCAAACTGTCTGGACCCCTTTCTTCTCCTTAATCCAGCTCGAATTTGGGATTACCACCACCAACAACGTCTAGTAAAATACAGTGTGATATCTAATTGTCAAAACAGAGCTCATGAATCTGAAGCATGCTAAAGGTGTTCTATGGAGTGGGGAAAAAACTAGCTTAATCAATAACTGTTTGTGTCTAGTTTTGATTGAAACGTGAAAGCTATGACAACGGATTTCAAATTCTTAAATATTTGTGACTAGTTCTACATTATGCTTCCAATTGTTTATTACTATGCTATACTTTTAAAAGTGAAACACTGAAAAGGGAGGGCAGAATTGATAGATTTATACGTACAGTATATGCCATCACTTTGCAATTCATTGTTTTCATCAAAATTATACCAATCCCTTGAGTCTTTGCAGATGATGAGTCCAATAATAATTTGTGTGATGTTATGAGCAGAGGGAGAGGAGGAGGAGCAGAGATGGTTTCTAGCTAAAGCACTACCTACTACCTACATAATCATTTGTGTGATGTTATGAGCAGAGGGAGAGGAGGAGGAGCAGAGATGGTTTCTAGCTAAAGCACTACCTACACACAAATTATTATTGGACTCATCAAATTATTGACCCCCTTGACTTTCCAAATTTTGGAAATAATTTGACCCTGAGCCTGCCTGCCGTCCTGTACCTTTGCCCCTATGTGGATTTTCGACCTCTGCCTGACCTGACCCTGAGCCTGCCTGCCGTCCTGTACGGTTGCCTCTATTGCTGTAATAAACATTGTTACTTCGACACGGTCTGCATCTGGGTCTTACCTTATCCTGATATATATATATATAAGGTCCCACAGTTGACAGAGCATGTCAGAGCAAAAACCAAGCCATGAGGTCGACAGGGTTGTGTTGAAGCACAGATCTGGGAAGGGTACCAAAACGTTTCTGCAGCATTGAAGGTCCACAAGAACACAGTGGCCTCCATCATTCTTAAATCGAAGATGTTTGGAACCTCCTAAACTCTTCCCAGGGCTAGCCGCCCAGCCAAATTGAGCAATCGGGGGAGAAGGTCCTTGGTCAGAGAGGTGACAACGACCCTGATGGTCACTCTGACAGAGCTCTAGAGTTCCTCTGAGATGGGAGAACCTTCCAGAAGGACAACCATCTCTGCAGCACTCGACCAATCAGGCCTGTATGGTAGAGTGGCCAGTCGGAAGCCACTCCTCAGTAAAAGGCACATTACAGCCCACTTGGGGTTTGCCAAAAAGCACCTAAAGACTCTCAGACCATGAGAAACAAGATTCTCTGTTCTGACGAAACCACGATTTAAAAAAAATTAAAATAATATTTAACCTTTATTTAACTAGGCAAGTCAGTTAAGAACAAATTCTTAAGATTGAGCTCTTAGCCTGAATACCAAGGACGTCTGGAGGAAACCTGGCACCATCCCTACAATGAAACATAGTGGTGGCAGCATCATGCTGTGGGGATGTTTTTCAGTAGCAGGGACTAGAAGACTAGTCAGGATCGAGGCAAAGATGAACGAAGCAAATTACAGAGAGAACCTTGATGGAAACTTGCTCCAGAGTGCTCAGACTGGGGTGAAGGTTCACCTTCCAACAGGACAACGACCCTAAGCACTCAGCCAAGACAACGCAGAAGTGGCTTCGGGAAAAGTCTCTGAATTGTCCTTAATTGGCCGAAAGAGCCCGGACTTGAACCCAATCGAACATCTCTGGAGAGACCTGAAAATGGCTGTGCACCAACGCTCCCCGTTCAACCTGACAGAGCTTGAGAGGATCTGCAGAGAAGAATGGGAGAAACTCACCAAATACCAGTGTGCCAAGCTTGTAGCATCATACCCAAGAAGACTTGATGCTGTAATCAATGCCAAAGGTGCAACAAAGTACTGAGTAAAGCCTCTGAATACTTATGTAACTGTGATATTTCTGTTTATTATTTTTTTACTAGCAAACATTTCTAAAAACCTGTTGTGCTTTGACATTATGGGGTATTGTGTGTAGATTTATGAGGGGAAAAAACAATTTCATACATTTTAGAATAAGGCTGTAACGTAACAAAATGTGGAAAGTCAAGGGGTCTGAATATTTTCCAAAAGCACTGTATATCTGTGATATAGGTTGTATCACATCCGGCTGTGATTGGGAGTCCCATAGAATGGAGCACAATTGGCCCAGCGTCGTCCAGGTTTGGCCGGGGTATAAGGTCATTGTAAATAAGAATTTGTTCTTAACTGACTTGCCTAGTTAAATAAAGGTTAAATAAAATAAATAATGAAAAAATATCGGCATGGGTAAGTTTTGTCCCCCCCAAATAACGGAATTGGTATCGGACCCCCCAAAAAACATCGGTATGGCTCTAATTTATTTACCAATCTAGCTACTGACTGATTGTACATTATATTTATTTTTGCTTAACATT
This sequence comes from Oncorhynchus tshawytscha, assembly GCF_018296145.1. Lineage (NCBI taxonomy): Eukaryota > Metazoa > Chordata > Actinopteri > Salmoniformes > Salmonidae > Oncorhynchus > Oncorhynchus tshawytscha. The sequence goes on along the minus strand of NC_056458.1, from coordinate 38,771,034 downwards.
GACCAGAGGCTGGGATGAACTCACAGTGAAACTGTTGCTGTGTAAAAATAGATATGCTCTAGTTAATCTGGATAAATGACCTGATCAAGCATAAACACACACACCCTCGCCAGGCTGAGAACATGCTGAGACAACCCACCCAAGCCTCAGACTTCACCTTTCCAGATATCTGTCATTTCCTAACATTAACTCATTACTCACAACACACTGCTAAAACATTCATCCCACAACACCTTTCACCTCAGGAGTAAAATTTCCCTCTAATTTTTTGGGGCGCTGAGCAAATTTCAGGTCTGCTGAGTGCAAACTTCAACGTTGTGAAAATTCTGTGCGTTTACTGTGAAAACTGAGGCTGTACCCCCTTTACTGTTTCAGACAGTGGTCAAGTAGATTGCTGTGGATGATGATAATGTAGACCTACCAGAGTGGCCTACCATCAAAAACAATGGAGAAAATGCATCCCTTAACATGGAAATAGCTGTTCAATCATTCAGCCTAAAGCAGCAGCCAATGTGTGGTGTTCAATGTAGTTCTACATCCCATGAGACTGAAAAAAACATGCAGGGCTGTTTATACACTTCCCATACCATTATTACAGAGAATCAGACAAATCATGCAACCCTGCCTATTGGCTACTTAGCTTATTCAAACCTGTCTCAAAACTCAACACTCCCCCTTTAAGACTAAAAAATGCTCTTTACCCCACTTGCCTTTCAAAGTTGTCTAGAAATGTACACGTTTTGTGTTCTTGTAAGAAGCAATCACTCCCCCATTGCTGACTGCAAATTATCTATAACTGGGCTAATTACTCACAAACTAGCAAAGGATATGAACAAATGTGCACACATTGCTACATGCAGCTCTCGCTTTGATCTCTAATCAAATCAAATTTGATTTGTCACATGCGCCGAATACAACAGGTCTGGGATGCCATTTGATTAGCTGTTCAGGAGTCTTATGGCTTGGGGGTAGAAGCTGTTTAGAAGCCTCAAGCACATCTACTCACGACCGCTCATACTGTTAACACAGTCCGGTTCAAAGTGAATGGCACAGATCTATATTTGCATATAGGCGTGCTGCAGCTCTGATTGGTTATGGTGCACCGGTCTGTGTCGAGTACAAGCCTGAGTCGGTGCCTGTCAATGCAATAGAAACCTACTCCGATGCGTTTTGCATACTAAGTCTTGCATAGTTGTTTCGGGCACGTTGCATTGAAAGTGGCTCAAATTGCATTGATTCGATTACAATTCCCACAGTAAAGCAAATGTTGACAGTGTTACCTACACTGTTACCTACAGTGTTACTGGGGGAAAAGTTGAATATTGTGCTTCTCTGATAATTCTTCTGGGCGGCAGTCTCCAGGGAGCTGCACGCCCCCGCAAAGCTTAGAGGGAACAGGAGGCCAACCCGCTCACTCCCTTCCATCTCGGCAGCACACTAGTAAAAAATGTTTTCTCTGTGTTACTTGAGTTGAAAGAAGGAGATGTGTTCAAGAATAGAACTCTGAACTATTCCAGAGCAGTATTGGCTAGCAAGTGACCCCTCCAATATGTATGATGAGCTGAGATCCAGTAAGTTTGATAAGGGTCCAGAGTTGACACAAGGTCAGGGCTAAGTGATCAAGATCCTCAATAAAGTCCAGGTCTTACTGCAACTGTTTGTTGTTTGTCAGCCTGAGCAACCTTTGATGTGAGCTCCACAATGAACTGCAAAGCATCCAATCAACACTGTTCAGCATTCAGCCTCACGATGTCACTGCTAGCTCACCTCTATTTTGGCATTTATCTGGATATCTGTTTATACAGTTTGACTCAAGAGGTGCAGGCACTCATTACACAAACTTGATCTAACACCAAGCTCCCTCCTGGCTGTGTACACATATGGGATCAAATAATTCCAGTGTTATATTGCAGTAACATTCGCAAACACTTACACCACACACAGACGTACGCACACGCACACAGACTCACACGCTCCCACAAGTAATGATGTTCTTTAAACAGAATATTGAGATGTAAACTTACATTGTAGCAGAGTCTCTGTACACAGATAATGACATTGAAAATAAGAAATGTCCTTTGCAAGTTTCTTCCCCCAATTAAATCGAATTTGTTTCTGGGGAATGATGACTTTGTTCCTTTGTCTTATTTGAGCAGTTCTCTCTGACAGTAGGGCTATAGAGGAGTAAATAACATCAATGACGACTTTACTGAGTCTGATGGATAATAGAGCAGAAATGGTTAAATTCAGTCTGAAAATGTGTAGACATTTTCTTATTTCTTATTTCTCAAACTGATTGTTTTGGGATGCTTGCTTCTTAGTTTTCTCAGTTCTGTAACCTGCATGGCTGCTTGCCATATCTGCAGCCAGAATGCACAAAGATGTACTGAAAGTAAGAGGTTCCACCTATGGCAATATCAAATATGCATTGTAGTACCGTTATAACTAGGCTACTTAGCCTATTGCTGATCTTTCTATTGTTTCCCTGTTAAACAGATAAATTAGTTATGTGTATATTTGATTCACGGATCAAAGTAAAGTAAAGTATCCAATAACACTCCCCAGCATAAGAACAAAAACAACCCAGACCGGCTGTCTCAACGTCTGGAAATCACATCTTCTTGCTACTTCACGCCGTTACAATGCCAGTGACGTCAGCCAAGACACCGACTTTTCTAGAAATCCCCGTCACTGGAACACTTCTGGGTCTAGTGAATGTAAATTGTTCTGAAATCGCTCTATTTTTTTTAATGTTGAGAGAAAGGTGAATGTATATGTAATGTTATAAATACCTATAGCTTACCTACCCCTCAAAAACCTGAAGTTATAATGGCATTCGGCAATATTGGCTAAAACTTTTAAAACTTTCTCTGCAAGTCATGTTACATTTTTGCTGCATTATGCTACAGTTGCCAACAAGGCACGAAAAAGCAAACAAATGCGCAAAAGCGAGCAATTCACGATTTCATTAAAGAATTCGGCAGAAATCCCAAGTTTAGCATCAAGAATGTCCCATAAAACGGGGCAGTTGTTATTGACAACCATACACAGCATGTTAAAGTAATAACATGATGCGTGCCTCTGTGTGGATATTACATATTAGATCAAGTAAGATATCATGACAGTATGCATTTGGAACATGAAAATGTATATGAAATCTTACCGTTTCTTTCCCTTGCAAGACTATCCTACACCTTTAACCGCATCAGAACATATATTCAAGACCGCCCGGGGTAGGTGATTAGCACGAGTATTCTGCCAGCAGCACAAATGATGACGTCAGTTTTATGTGGTAATGACACCTTCAAAATAAAACGCCCTCATTTCTAAACAGTGCAACTCATTCAGATTATGTTGAATTTGTATACATTTTTATGAGGGCTTTTTTAATCAATGGCCACAGGGGTGGTGGAGAACGAAGTGCTGCTGGGTATGTATGACACAGTCCCCCTCCAAAAATAACTATTTGGTTAGTAGAGACCCTACTGAGTATTTCCCACCCTACTTTAGCTGAGGCAGGTAGAATAGTTATCTCTTTACAAGCCAATAAGCATCTCGTATACTGTGTATTGAAGGGAATGGAGTGGGTGGATTAAGGAATCACCAGTACTCTGTATTAACGCCGTTACGCATCACAAGAGACCCATTTAAATTTAGACTCTATTGAGTAATTCAAATACCTTATATTTGTATTTTATTAAAAGTGTATTTAAAAATATATATAAATTAAAGAATAGCTTTCAACATAAATACTACAATATATATTTTTAAATACGTCAATTTATCCTTTTAATTTTTTAAAGGTGTTTTCAATGCTGTGAAAAACAGTTGTACTACACTAGAGTGCAAAACAATTGTGATATTACAAAGTTTAACATGTCTTTGCAGGGGGACTCTTGTTCTTTTTATAATCCACGATGATAATGCGACCATAATATCCTGCAGCCAGGAGAACGGTAGTGTGACGAGCAGAGACGTTACCCCTGCCACGTACAGAACCTCCTCTCATCCGTAGAGAGGGTCAAAGACCTCCTACAAAATGCGCACTTCATTCTGGGACACTTCAACCCCACCGGTGGTATTAGCATTAAATCAGACTCGTATAGTTGGCTACTGATGACAAACCGTCATAGAAGGGCTGTGGATACCATGGCGCACTTAATGGAAGGAAGGTCCTTATTACCAAAATTATACATTATAAAAAGGTAGCACACCTACACACGCACAAAATGACGCCATCTGTGGAATGGTCAAAATTCCTTCTTGTAGGCTACTTTCCAGCACATGTCTGAAGCCAGTTTAACTGGAATGTTATGTAAATAATGAGTTGGTTCGAGCCGTTCGACACGTCTTGGAAGAGAAAATACATTTTGAGATATAGACTAGGCTACAGATGCAACCAACATTCATACTGCTGTCTGGACTGAAGGTAATTACGGTAATATAATACATGCCCAGCTGCACGTTTACACAGTCCAGTTTTTTTTCTAAAGCACTAAAGTTCTACATCTTTCTGGAAACTCAATACATTCCAACCGGAAGTCCTGCTTCACTCGGCCTAGTTCGCATTTTAGACCTGTAAAGTGCCAATCTTTTAGGTCATTTAGTTATTCATGATTAATTCGCTGACCACTCAGTAATGAAGTTAAGAATTAGGTAACAAAGAACTGATTCCGATTTTGAGGTCAGTTTTGTGCATGCAGCTACAGCCTGTATGCCTACAAGCAACAAGCCTATTGATCAATTTTGAATGAAAACCATAAAGGAAAATGCAACACTGTTGCATATAATCCATCTAACTATAAATTGCATACAAACTAGTAGACTGTTTCCATACTCATTATATTGACATTAGGCCTTATACACTAGTAAATAGGTCTATATGTTAATATTAATTACAAGAGCCTGTAATCATCTACTAATCATGAGCAATAGCCCTTACGCATGCATGTTTATTTAATTAAGCATTAAATGAACTACACTATAATGTTTATAGAAAGATTATTTGAAAGTAGACTCAAATTAAGTGTTGCCAAGCTTAGGGTTCTTGCGCAGGTTAGGTTATTTCCTTATAAACACTTACTTGGGATGAATAAATGGCTCTGGATAAGAGTGTCTGCTAAATTACTCAAATGTGAATGTAATTAATATATCATTTAAATCTGAATTTAAAGATATGTTGTCTCCTGAACTACTTACCCTTTGAAAAAGGGTTGTTGTCAAATACTATCCTTATTTATGGATACGTCAAACTCCACTTTTTGATGAGTATATTGTATTTTCATTATTTTCTACTTTATGAACCACAGTATTGTTTCTGAACGTAAATCAACTCTTCAACAGTTCACCATGGAATTGAGGGGTCAAACTCTATTTTTGAGAGAAATCAAAGATTATCTAGTATATTGACAAGATAGCCGAGTGACCGCTCTAAGAATGGAAATACATGTCCTTAATGATTGAATGCAGGCCAGATCAGGTGGGACCATTCTAGCCAATAAGAGGGCAGATACAGGTGTGAACAACAGTCACAACTAAGTCATTTTTCTCAAATCAAATTTTATTTGTCACAAATTTGCACCAAATACAAGGGTGTACATGTTACCATGAAATACTTACCTATGAGCCCTTTCCCAACAATGCAGAGTTAAAAAGTGTGTGTGCCAGTGGAGGCTGCTGAGGGGAGGACAGCTCATAATAATGGTTGGAAAGGAAGGAATGGAATAGTGTCAAACACATGGAAAACAAGTTACCTTCGATCCACAGAAAAAGGACAATGTCGGAGTTTAATTCAATAAGACAAAAGCTGTGAAATGGAGAGTTGAAAATAAAGAGAAGGGAGGGACAGAAAAGGAATGTTTGTGATAAAAGAGGATGATAGCAGTGCCGACTATGTTATGTGTGATGATAGTGAGGTACTATACAAATTTGACAGTCACATGACGGGGACTTAAAATAGGCCTATGGCACTTCAAGGGAACGGTTGCCGACTGTTCAGATGGGTTAAATGGAAACTGAAATCTGGACACTGACTGTAGGACCATAATCTCTGACATATCCTAATATGAACTCCTGCAGAATTAAGCATTTTTTGCAGTAACATGATACACCAAATATAGGCTACATTTTGACTTGAGAACAATAACGTTAGTGGAGAAATATTCTTTCTTTCTTTCAGCATCTTGAAAGAATTAGATATCATCTGTAGAGGTGCTATCTTTATCAGCATCATAAAAGCTGATAGTATTTCCACCAGATAAAATGTGCATCCATGCCAAACTGAAATTTTATCAGAAACATGTTGGGTTGTTTTCACTGATTCCTATTTCCTTACAACAGGTCAGAATGATGCCATTTGGAAATTTTGCACAGAAAATATTATCTGTTTTTTTTGGTTATTGCATTTTCTCCATGGTCCTTAAACGTCTTTGCTCCTTGAAAGAAGCAGAGATCCCAAAGAACTTTAATTAGATTGAAGCATTCATTCTAGCGATTTATGACATTATTCTGGTGAGCAAGGGTTTATTTAGTCTTCTGGGGCAACATATAATGACAGAAGATTAGCTGCATTAGCTGCATAATTATAGACAAGTTTAGTAACAAATAGCTTACCAAAATGTTGGAAATTAAAAGCAGAAAAAAATTATATATATACACTCATACATACATACATGGGGTGGCAGGGTAGTCTAGTGGTTAGAGCATTGGACTAGTAACTGAAAGGTTTTAAGTTCAAACCCCTGAGCTGACAAGGTACAAATATGTCGTTCTGCCCCTGAACAGGCAGTTAACCCACTGTTTCTAGGCTGTCATTGAAAATAAGAATTTGTTCTTAACTGACTTGGGAGGGACAGAGTAAAACTTCCCTGTCTTTAGGTCAGTTAGGATCACCACTTTATTTTAAGAATGTGAAATGTCAGAATAATAGTAAAGAGAATTATTTATTTCAGCTTTTATTTCTTTCATCACATTCCCAATGCGTAGCATTGTATTTGGTAGCATTGCCTTTAAATTGTTTATCTTGGGTCAAACGTTTCGGGTAGCCTTCCACAAGCTTCCCACACTAAGTGGGATGAATTTTGGCCCATTCCTCCTCACAGAGCTGGTGTAGCTGAGTCAGGTTAGTTGGCCTCCTTGCTCGCACAAGCTTTTTCAGTTCTGCCCACAAATTTTCAATAGGATTGAGGTCAGGGCTTTGTGATGGCCACTCCAATACCTTGACTTAGCTATCCTTTAGCCATTTTGCCACAACTTTGGAAACATGCTTGGGGTCATTGTCCATTTGGAAGACCCATTTGCGACCAAGTTTTAACTTCCTGACTGATGTCTTGAGATGTTGCTTCAATATATCCACTTAATTTTCCTGCCTCGTGATGCCATTTATTTTGTGAAGTGCACCAGTCGCTCCTGCAGCAAAGCACCCCCACAACATGATGCTACCACCCCTGTGCTTCACGGTTGGGATGGTGTTCTTCGGCTTGCAAGCCTCCCCCTTTTTCCTCCAAACATAACGATGGTCATTATGGCTAAACAGTTCTATTTTTATTTCATCAGACCAGAGGACATTTCTCCAAAAAGTACTATCTTTGTCCCCATGGGCAGTTGCAAACCGTAGTCTGGCTTTTTTTATGGCGGTTTGGAGCAGTGGCTTCTTCCTTGCTGAGCGGCCTTTCAGGTTATGTCGATATAATACTCGTCCCATGGTGTTTATACTTGCGTACTATTGTTTGTACAGATAAATGTGGTACCTTAAGGCGTTTGGAAATTGCTCCCAAGGATGAACCGGACTTGTTGAGGTCTACAATTTATTTTCTGAGGTTTTGGCTGATTTCTTTTGATAATCCCATGATGTCAAGCAAAGAGGCACTGAGTTTGAAGGTAAGCCTTGAAATAAATCCACCGGTACATCTCCAATTGACTCAAATTATGTAAATTAGCCTATCAGAAACTTCTAAAGCCCTGACATCATTTTCTGGAATTTTCCAAGCTGTTTAAAGGCACAGTCAACTTAGTGTATGTAAACTTCTGACCCACTGGAATTGTGATACAGTGAATTATAAGTGAAATAATCTGTCTGTAAACAATTGTTGGAAAAATGTCTTGTGTCATGCACAAAGTAGATGTCCTAACCGACTTGCCAAAACTATAGTTTGTTAACAAGAAATTTGTGAAGTGTTTGAAAAAAAAGTTTTAATGACTCCAACCTAAGTGTATGTAAACTTCCGACTTCAACTGTATATACAGTATATATATGTGTGTGTAAACTTTATATATGTAAACTTCCGACTTCAACTGTATATATATATATATATATATATATATATATATATATATATATATATATATATATATATATATATATGAATATATAGTTGAAGTCGGAAGTTTACATACACTTAGGTTGGAGTCTTTCAACCACTTCACAAATTTACACATATACACACACACACACTAGTGGTGTGTGGGCCAACAGTTTGTTTACCTGCACCCGCCCACAATTTCAAACAACCACCTGACTATATGTGATGAAGTGAAAATCTGAGGCCAGCATCCAACCCTAACCCGTTATAGAAAATGCACTGTAGGCTACAGTCAGAGACAGTGTATGGATTTTTCGACAGGGGGTGCAGGAATTTCTATATATATATTAACAAACTGTGGTTTTGGCAAGTCGGTTAGGACATCTACTTTGTGCATTCCTGCACCCCCTGTCGAAAAATCATTACACTGTCTCTGACTGTTGGCCCACGCACCACTAGTGTGTGTGTGTATATGTTTAGTCCAGTGAGTGTGCACAGAATCAGTGCAACAAAGGGTCAAGGCAATAGTCCGCGTAGCCATTCGATTAACTGTTCAACAGTCTTAAGGCTTGGGGGTAGAAGCTGTTCAGGTGCCTTTTGGTCCCAGACTTGGTGCTCCAGTACTGCTTGCCATGCAGTAGGAGAGTGAACAGTCTATGGCTTGGGTGGCTGGGGTCTTCAACAATTATCTGAGCCTTCCTCTGACAGGTATAGAGGTCCTGGATGGCAGGGAGCTCAGCCCAAGTGATGTACTGGGCCATCCACACCACCCTCTGTAGGGCCTTGCGATCAAGGGCAGTGCAGTTGCCATACAAAGCGATGATGCAGCCAGTCGATGCTCTCAGTGGTGTAGCCGTAGATGCTCTCAGTGGTGTAGCCGTAGATGCTCTCAGTGGTGCAGCTGTAGAACATTTATTTTTTTACCTTTATTTTACTAGGCAAGTCAGTTAAGAACAAATTCTTATTTACAATGACAGCCTACACCATCCAAACTCCGATGACGCTGGGCCAATTGTGCACAACCCTATGGGAATCCCAATCACAGCTGGTTGTGATAGAGCCTGGAATTGAACCAGGGTGTCTGTAGTGACACCTGCAGCACTGAGATGCAGATCCGTAGACTGCTGCGCCACTCTAGAGCCTCGGTTCCATGCTGCATCTTTTCAACCTCCTGGAGGGGAAGAGGCGCTGGCCAATATAATCTCTTATTTTGCTCTGTTTGCTTCCGTTTGGTTCTTAAACGGTAAACGGTTTCCGTAATGAATACACACCTGGTTAGATACAAGGCTGCATTATTCAGTTACATCCATTGGGTGTCAGCAATGGTCCATGTGTGAGAAAAGAATAATGTTCTGAAATGGTCATGTCTCAAATAAAGGACCATGTTCTTTCCTTATTGTACCTTGGCCCTACAGGGCCTCTATACAGGTATCATAATAGGCTACTAACATTGATTATGAGGTTTATATTATTATTACATATCATACCATGGACTGCTTCCATCACGTGGACTGGGAGATGTTTCGTATTGCGTCAGACTGACTGAATACAAACAGTGCAGCTATTCCCTCCGCAAGGCTATCAAACAAGCTAAGCGCCAGTACAGAGACAAAGTAGAATCTCAATTCAACGGCCCAGACACAAGAGGCATGTGGCAGGGTCTACAGTCAATCACGGACTACAGGAAGAAACCCAGCCCAGTCACGGACCAGGATGTCTTGCTCCCAGGCAGACTAAATAACTTTTTTGCCCGCTTTGAGGACAATACAGTGCCACTGACACGGCCTGCAACGAAAACATGCGGTCTCTCCTTCACTGCAGCCGAAGTGAGTAAGACATTTAAACGTGTTAACCCTCGCAAGGCTGCAGGCCCAGACGGCATCCCCAGCCGCGCCCTCAGAGCATGCGCAGACCAGCTGGCCGGTGTGTTTACGGACATATTCAATCAATCCCTATACCAGTCTGCTGTTCTCACATGCTTCAAGAGGGCCACCATTGTTCCTGTTCCCAAGAAAGCTAAGGTAACTGAGCTAAACGACTACCGCCCCGTAGCACTCACATCCGTCATCATGAAGTGCTTTGAGAGACTAGTCAAGGACCATATCACCTCCACCCTACCTGACACCCTAGACCCACTCCAATTTGCTTACCGCCCAAATAGGTCCACAGACGATGCAATCTCAACCACACTGCACACTGCCCTAACCCATCTGGACAAGAGGAATACCTATGTGAGAATGCTGTTCATCGACTACAGCTCGGCATTCAACACCATAGTATCCTCAAAGCTCGTCATCAAGCTCGAGACCCTGGGTCTCAACCCCGCCCTGTGCAACTGGGTACTGGACTTCCTAACGGGCCGCCCCCAGGTGGTGAGGGTAGGTAACAACATCTCCTCCCCGCTGATCCTCAACACTGGGGCCCCACAAGGGTGCGTTCTGAGCCCTCTCCTGTACTCCCTGTTCACCCACGACTGCGTGGCCATGCACGCCTCCAACTCAATCATCAAGTTTGCGGACGACACAACAGTGGTAGGCTTGATTACCAACAACGACGAGACGGCCTACAGGGAGGAGGTGAGGGCCCTCGGAGTGTGGTGTCAGGAAAATAACCTCACACTCAACGTCAACAAAACTAAGGAGATGATTGTGGACTTCAGGAAACAGCAGAGGGAACACCCCCCCATCCACATCGATGGAACAGTAGTGGAGAGGGTAGCAAGTTTTAAGTTCCTCAGCATACACATCACAGACAAACTGAATTGGTCCACTCACACAGACAGCATCGTGAGGAAGGCGCAGCAGCGCCTCTTCAACCTCAGGAGGCTGAAGAAATTCGGCTTGTCACCAAAAGCACTCACAAACTTCTACAGATGCACAATCGAGAGCATCCTGGCGGGCTGTATCACCGCCTGGTATGGCAACTGCACCGCCCTCAACCGTAAGGCTCTCCAGAGGGTAGTGAGGTCTGCACAACGCATCACCGGGGGCAAACTACCTGCCCTCCAGGACACCTACACCACCCGATGCTACAGGAAGGCCATAAAGATCATCAAGGACATCAACCACCCGAGCCACTGCCTGTTCACCCCGCTGTCATCCAGAAGGCGAGGTCAGTACAGGTGCATCAAAGCTGGGACCGAGAGACTGAAAAACAGCTTCTATCTCAAGGCCATCAGACTGTTAAACAGCCACCACTAACATTGAGTGGCTACTGCCAACACACTGTCAATGACACTGACTCTACTCCAGCCACTTTAATAATGGGAATTGATGGGAAATGATGTAAATATATCACTAGTCACTTTAAACAATGCTACCTTATGTAATGTTACTTACCCTACATTATTCATCTCATTTGCATACGTAGATACTGTAATCTATATCATCGACTGCATCCTTATGTAATACATGTATCACTAGCCACTTTAACTATGCCACTTGGTTTACATACTCATCTCATATGTATATACTGTACTCGATATCATCTACTGTATCTTGCCTATGCTGCTCTGTACCATCACTCATTCATATATCCTTATGTACATATTCTTTATCCCCTTACACTGTGTATAAGACAGTAGTTTTTTGGAATTGTTAGTTAGATTACTTGTTCGTTATTACTGCATTGTCGGAACTAGAAGCACAAGCATTTCGCTACACTCGCATTAACATCTGCTAACCATGTGTATGTGACAAATAAAATTTGATTTGATTTGATTTGATTTGTAATACCATTGAAGATACTAAGGTCAGCAGATGTCACCCTCTACAGAACTTTCTGAACTCTGAACTCCATCAAATGGCAGAGTAAAGCTTTCCATCATAGAATTGGTTTATCACTTGTAGTTGTTTATCATGTGCGACGTAGGCTATAATATGTATGTTTTGTAGTCTGGGTCATTTTGATTGTATGAATATTCCGATATTTTGCTATTGTTTATTTACGTCAGGCCTCACCTCTCTTTTACCTTTCTCATTGTGACGCTACATGAGGAATCACATCTGGTTGACTCAAACAGCTGTCTCATTTATTCTTAACTACTAAACACAAAGGTATTCCGTCACCTCAGTTGATTTTAAAGAATAATATGCCATTGGGTGTATTTTACACCTTAGCAGAGGCTCTGAAAGCTCTGACTGAGACAGTGATTTAGTAATTACGTGTAAAGCGGCGAAGGCATGGTATGAAACCAAAGACAATAGTCCTCTATGGTCCTCTGTAGCTCTGTTGGTAGAGCATGGTGTTTGCAACACTAGACTAGTGGGTTCATTTTCTGGGACCACCCATATGTAAAATGTATGCATGCATGCATACAGTGGGGGAAAAAAGTATTTAGTCAGCCACCAATTGTGCAAGTTCTCCCACTTAAAAAGATGAGAGAGGCCTGTAATTTTCATCATAGGTACACTTCATCTATGACAGACAAAATGAGAAAAAAAATCCAGAAAATCTCATTGTAGCATTTTTAATGAATTTATTAGCAAATAATGGTGGAAAATAAGTATTTGGTCAATAACAAAAGTTTATCTCAATACTTTGTTATATACCCTTTGTTGGCAATGACAGAGGTCAAACGTTTTCTGTAAGTCTTCACAAGGTTTTCACACACTGTTGCTGGTATTTTGGCCCATTCCTCCATGCAGATCTCCTCTAGAGCAGTGATGTTTTGGGGCTGTTGCTGGGCAACACAGACTTTCAACTCCCTCCAAAGATTTTCTATGGGGGTGAGATCTGGAGACTGGCTAGGCCACTCCAGGACCTTGAAATGCTTTTTACGAAGCCACTCCTTCGTTGCCCGGGCAGTGTGTTTGGGATCATTGTCATGCTGAAAGATCCAACCACGTTTCATCTTCAATGCCCTTGGTGATGGAAGGAGGTTTTCACTCAAAATCTCACGATACATGGCCCCATTCATTCTTTCCTTTACACGGATCAGTCGTCCTGGTCCCTTTGCAGAAAAACAGCCTCAAAGCATGATGTTTCCACCCCCATGCTTCACAGTAGGAATGGTGTTCTTTGGATGCAACTCAGCATTCTTTGTCCTCCAAACACGACGAGTTGAGTTTTTACCAAAAAGTTATATTTTGGTTTCACCTGACCATATGACATTCTCCCAATCTTCTTCTGGATCATCCAAATGCTCTCTAGCAAACTTCAGACGGGCCTGGACATGTACTTGCTTAAGCAGGGGGACACGTCTGGCACTGCAGGATTTGAGTCCCTGGCGGCGTAGTGTGTTACTGATGGTAGGCTTTGTTACTTTGGTCCCAGCTCTCTGCAGGTCATTCACTAGGTCCCCCCATGTGGTTCTGAGATTTTTGCTCACCGTTCTTGTGATCATTTTGACCCCACTGGGTGAGATCTTGCGTGGAGCCCCAGATCGAGGGAGATTATCAGTGGTCTTGTATGTCTTCCATTTCCTAATAATTGCTCCCACAGTTGATTTCTTCAAACCAAGCTGCTTACCGATTGCAGATTCAGTCTTCCCAGCCTGGTGCAGGTCTACAATTTTGTTTCTGGTGTCCTTTGACAGCTCTTTGGTCTTGGCCATAGTGGAGTTTGGAGTGCGACTGTTTGAGGTTGTGGACAGGTGTCTTTTATACTGATAACAAGTTCAAACAGGTGCCATTAATACAGGTAACGAGTGGAGGACAGAGGAGCCTCTTAAAGAAGAAGTTACAGGTCTGTGAGAGCCAGAAATTGTTTGTTTGTAGGTGACCAAATACTTATTTTCCACCATAATTTGCAAATAAATTCATAAAAAATCCTACAATGTGATTTTCTGGATTGTTTTTTCTCATTTTGTCTGTCATAGTTGAAGTGTACCTATGATGAAAATTACAGGCCTCTCTCATCTTTTTAAGTGGGAGAACTTGCACAATTGGTGGCTGACTAAATACTTTTTTGCCCCACTGTAACTAAGTTGCTTTGGATGAAAGCATCTGTTAAATGGTGCAGTGGTCTATGGCACTGCATCTCAGTGAAAGAGGTGTCACTACAGTCCCTGGTTTAATTCTATGCTGTATCACATAGGGTGGTGCACAATTGGCCCTGGGTTTGGCCAGGGTAGGCTGTCATTGTAAATAAGAATTTGTTCTTAACTGACTTGCATAGCTGTCTAAAGTTAACTTTTAAAAATATATGATACTGTAGGAAGATGTATAATATTTATAGATTGTAGAATGTGTATGGAATGTTCCATCATCTGACACTCTGATGACTATGTACTGAATATGTTGGTGGCTTTGTCTACTCGGGCATCAGGTAGCTGAGTATTGTGCATATAGTGACAGAATTGCTCGAAACAACAGCATTCCTTCCACCCATTTACTTAAGTTAACTCTAATAAACCTTTATCAGTCATCTGAAGGTACTGTACTTGAAGGTATACCTCTACTACTCCAGAACCATTTCTCCAAAGCTGATCGTTCTGCCTGGCTTCCAGAACACAGAACATGACAGAGAAACAAAAGGCAGGGAACAGGAGATTTAGGCTGGGTGAATTAGTGTGTCCAGCCACCCAGCCAAGGAATGACTCAAGGGCAATCTCTCAACGAGAGGGATCAGGTTACAAGCTGTGTCTGTCATTACAGCTCTTTCTCCAACAATAGACCTAATAGTCTCTTTGTTGAGGTTAAGCTGGTAGATCATTTCAATCAGTTAGTGACATCACTCTGGCAGAGAAATTAAGTATGATTTGTGTGATTGCGTTTATTTAGTGAGCAAGCTTTTCTGATCCCGATGCTATATCTGGAGTACTTACGCACTGTGTGTGTGTGTGTGTGTGTGGCTTGAGTACGCACCCATGCAAATCTATTAGTGTGTGTGTCAGTAATGGCACTCAAGCATCCCTTACGGTTTAACATATCACTTTGTCTTTTGTGTATTTTGTATTCTTCTGTAATATTTTATGGACACGCTGCTATTTCCTTGTTTTGCCTTCCTGCAAGGTCGCCCTCGCAAAATGGTTTAACCTGGTTAAATAAATGTTTAATTACATTTTTTTTTTTAAGTTATGGCTTCACGACCCTGTCACTCAAGCATCCTTTACTGTTTAACATATCACTAAGTTATGGCTTCACTAATATTGACTCAGTTCTTTCCTGAAAGGATAAGTAGCCAAGCCAGATGGACAAGCAGGTTGCCACCCATTACAGTGGTAAAATATAGGTGAAAACAAGGGAGAGGCTTTTCCTTAAACCAAAATAACCACTGAGTACTGACCCAGGTCAGAGAGGGACCTCTCAGTAGGGAGTAGCTCTCAGCACCAAGCCCCTGATTCAAAGGCCTCTAATGAAAGTGTTCTGTAGGTCCTATCTGGTTTATAGTGGCACAGAACATAGGCAAGGAACCCAATAATAAGAAGAATATGAGGATGAAATATAACTTAACCTAAAGAGACTCCATCTTTGGAGGGATAAACGTCCACGATACATCAGTACAGATGTAGGATCTTCGAATGAACACTATTATGTTGCTGAGAATTTTCCTGCATGGCAGGAAATGCAAAATTGTAGTGTATTTGAGTTTTAAAAAGGCTTCTAAAGTTTGTCATTTCCACTTGGAAAATTCAGACTTCATTTGCCCCGACAAAAAAATGTATCAACCTCTACAAAAATGTCCATTAATTATAATCCACATAATAATTTACATTTCCTGTTACTGCAGGATTATTTTCCTGCTGAAGCAAACTGGCTCAAATTATGATCCTACATATCTACCACACAAGGACTGGAAATCACCCTTCTGGCATTCCCAGAAATTCCCACAGCAATAAAAACAGTGAATGAGAAAGACAGATTGACAGACACTGCTGCAGAACTGCTTTTCAATCCGGATAGCATGTGGCTAATGCCACAGCTCTCCTCTTTGAGATCTGAAATCAGGTCAAACAATTTCCTATTACAATGTTAAGCCCAGAGCCCACAAAATACAGTTTTAAGCGTCTCTAGGTTTGGGACAGGCTCTTTTATCATCAAATTACATCTATGGTACACTATTGAACAAAGGTATGTGAACACCTGCTTGTCGAACATCTCATTCCAAAATCATGGGCATTAATATGGAGTTGGTTCCCCTTTTGCTGCTGTAACAGCCTCCACTCTAATGGGAAGGCTTTCCACTAGATGTTGGAACATTGCTACTGGGACAAGAGCATTAGTGAGATCGTTCCAATTCATCCCAAAGGTGTTTGATGGGGTTGAGGTCAGGGCACTGTGCAGGCCAGTCAAATTCTTCCACACTGATCTCAACAAACCATTTCTGTATGGACCTCACTTTTTGTACGGGAGCATTGTCATCCTGAAACAGGAAAGGGCCTTCCCCAAACTGTTGTCATAAATTTGGAAGCACACAGAATCATCTAGACCATTATTCCTTCTCCACCAAACTTCACAGTTGGCAGTATGCATTCGGGCAGGTAGAGGTCCGCCAAACCTAGATTCGTCCATCGGACTGCGAGATGGTGAAGTGTGATCCATCACTCCAGAGAACTTGTTTCCGCTGCTCCAGAGTTCATTGGCGTCAAGCTTTACACCACTCCAGCCGACGCTTGGCATTGCGCATGGTGATCTTGGGCTTGTTTGCAGCTGCTCGGCCATGGAAACCAATTTCATGAAGCTCCTGACGAACAGTTCTTGTGCTGATGCGTCTTCCAGAGGCAGTTTGGAACTCGGTAGTGAGTGTTGTAACCAAGGACAAGCGATTTTTATGCACCACACGCTTCAGCATTCCGCGGCCCAGTTCTGTGAGTTTGTGTGGTCTAACACTTCGCAGCTGAGCTGTTATTGCTCCTTGACGTTTACACTTTACAATAACAACACTTACACTTGACATGTGCAGCTCTAGCAGGGCAGAAATTTGACTAACTTGTTGAAAAGATGGCATCCAATGACAGTGCCACATTGAAAGTTACTGAGCTCTTCAGTAAGGCCATTCTACTGCCATTCTACTGTTTTTCCATGTAGATTGCATGGCTGTGTGCTTGATTTTATACACCTGTCAGCAATGGGTGTGGCTGAAATAGCTGAATCCACTCATTTGAAGGGGTCCACATACTTTTGTATATATAGTGTATATGGCTATTCTCATTCGGAAAGGGTGCTTGACTAGCAACACTCAGGGTGTAATATAAATATATAGAGGAGAGGAGGCATGGGCAGTGTTTCAAAGAGAAGCTTAGAGAGGGAATCCAGACCCCCAGGTCTTCTCTGCATTTCACTCTAAATCCTATTTGACCACATAAGACCAGAAACCATGAATCTCTAACCACGGCCTGTTATAAAAAGCCAACGTAGTTCCTTCCTGAGTGAAAGATTCCACCACTCAGCACAACATCCTTGAGGCCTGCAACTCAAAACAAATATGCAATTGTAATACGTTAATTGACAGGCCAATTGTGCGATACCCAAACCTGTACACCACACATCAAAGAAAAATAAACATTTCTGAGTATTTGACTTTTGTTTCATTGGCTATCTAATATGAAACACACCAAGACATGTTATGTCATGTTATGTTGGTAAAGTGTGTAAAGTACCTGAATAAATAAGCAGAATATAATGGAAAACATGTGTGCACCCATAATTACATTTCCTTTGCATGGCAGTAGTGGAGATTTCCACAGATATTGAAGTATTGCATTTCACCAAAGGGTTAGATGAGGACGGTACAGTGGACTGATTGTTGAAGCTCATCTGTTTGAAACTCTGAAGTTGGCCATAAAAGGTTGTTAAGGATGTCTCTCACCGAGGATCATCTCACTGATGTTTCTTGACAGAGGTATGCAGCTTAACGAGAAGGAAACAGCAGATAGTCTGGAAGTAATTATGCAAAGAAGGTAAGGCATTCTCCTGCAAACTCCCCCTAAAGCAACAAAATACTTTCCATTCCTTAAGTCTGGGGCCGTAAATAAGGGTCAGAACTAGATTCCCTTCCATCACTCAAAGGTATGTGGACACATGCTCGTTGATCATCTCATTCCAAAATGAGATGGGCATTAATATGGAGTTGGTCCCCCCTTTGCTGCTATAACAGCCTCCATTCTTCTGGGAAGGCTTGCCACTAGATGCTGGAACATTGCTGCGGGGACTTGCTTCCATTCAGCCACAAGAGCATTAGTGAGGTCGGGCACTGATGTTGAGCGATTAGGCTTGGTTCGCAGTCGACGTTCCAATTCATCAATGGAGTTGAGGTCAGGGCTCTGTGCAGACCAGTCAAGTTCTTCCACACCTTTCTCAACAAACCATTTCTGTGTGGACCTCGCTTTGTGCACAGGGATATTGTCATGCTGAAAAAGGAAAGGGCCTTCCCCAAACTGTTTCCACAAAGTTGGAAGCACAGAATCGTCTAGAATGTCATTGGATGCTGTAGCGTTAAGATTTCCCATCACTGGAACTAAGGGGCTTAGCCCGAACGCCCCAGACCATTATTCCTCCACCAAACTTCACAGTTGTTACTATACATTGGGGCAGGTTGCGTTCTCTTGGCATCTGCCAAACCAAGATTCATCCATCGGACTGCCAGATGGTGAAGCATGTTTCATCACTCCAGAGAACGTGTTTCCATTGCTCCAGACTTCAATGGCGGCGAGCTTTACACCACTCCAACAGATGCTTGGCATTGCGCATGGTGATCTTAGGCTTGTGAGCGGATGCTTGGCCATAAAAACCCATTTCATGAAGAGCCCTACGAACAGTTCTTGTGCTGACATTGCTTCCAAAGGCCGTTTGGAACTCGGTAGTGAGTGTTGCAAGCGAGGACAGACAATTTATATACGCTACACGCTTCAGCACTTGTGGTCCCGTTCTGTTAGCTTGTTTTGCCTACCACTTCGCAGCTGAGCCATTGTTGCTCCTAGACGTTTCCATTTCACAATAACGGCACTTACAATTGCCCGGGACATCTCTAGCAGGGGTGAAATTTGATGAACTGACTTGTTGGAATCAATTCAAATCAAACTTTATTTGCCATACGCGCCGAATACAACAAGTGTAGACTTAACCGTGAAATGCTTACTTACAAGCCCTTAACCAACAGTGCAGTTGGTGCAGTGCAGGCTGAAATAAGAAGTAATAATAAAAAGTATCACAATAAGAATAACAATAACGAGGCTATATACAGGGGGCACCGGTACCGAGTCAGTGTGCAGGGGTTCAGGCTAGTTGAGGTAATCTGTACTTGTAGGTTGGTGGCGAAGGGGGGGTGTAACTGTAAATTGTCCAGTGGCAATTTTGATGAATTGTTCAGCAGTCTAATGGCTTGGGGGTTGAAGCTGTTGAGGAGCCTTTTGGTCCTTTACTTGGCGCTCCGGCACTGCTTGCCGTGCGGTAGCAGAGAAAACAGTCTATAGCTTGGGTGACTGGAGTCTGACAATTTTATGGGCTTTCCTCTGACACAGCCTATTATATAGGTCCTGGATGGCAGGAAGCTTGGCCCCAGTGATGTACTGGGCTGTTCGCGCTACACTTTGTAGCGCCTAACGGTCAGATGCCGAGCAGTTGCCATACCAGGCGGTGATGCAACTGGTCAGGATGCTCTTGATGGTGCAGCTGTAGAAGCTTTTGAAGATCTGGGGACCCAGTCTCCTGAAGGGGAAAGGGTTTTGTCGTGCCCTCTTCACGACTGTCTTGGTATGTTTGGATCATGATAGTTCATTGGTGATGTAGACACCAAGGAACTTGAAACTCTCGACCCGCTCCACTACACTACGATGTTAATGGGGTCCTGTTCGGCCCGCCTTTTCCTGCAGTCCACGATCAGCTCCTTTGTCTTGCTCACATTGAGGGAGAGGTTGTTGTCCTGGCACCACACTGCCAGTTTTCTGACCTCCTCCCTATAGGCCATCTCACCGTTGACACACTGTTGTGTAATCAGCAAACTTGATGATGGTGTTGGAGTCGTGTTTGGTCACACAGTCATGGGTGAACAGGGAATACAGGAGGGGACTAAGTACACACCCCTGAGGGGCCACAGTGTTAAGGATCAGTGTGGCAGACGTGTTGTTACCTACTCTTACCACCTGGGGGCGGCCCATCAGGATGTCCAGGATCCCATTGCAGAGGGAGGTGTTTAGTCCCAGAGTCCTTATCTTAGTGATGAGCTTCATGGGCACTATGGTGTTGAATGCTGAGCTGTAGTCGATGAACAGCATTCTCACAAAGGTGTTCCTTTTGTCCAGGTGAGAAAGGGCAGTGTGGAGTGGGATTGAGATTGCGTAATCTGTGGATCTGTTGGGGCGGTATACACATTGGAGTGGGTCTAGGGTGTCGGGAGTATCCTGTGGATGTGAGCCATGACCAGCCTTTCTAAGCACTTCATGGCTACCGACGTGTGTGCCACGGAGCGGTAATCATTTAGGCAGGTTACCTTTGCTTCCTTGGGCACAGGGACTATGGTGGTCTGCTTGAAACATGTAGGTATTACAGACTCGATCAGGGAGGGGTTGAAAATGACAGTGAAGACACTTGCAGTTGGTCCGCGCATGCTTTGAGTACATGTCCTGGTAATCCGTCTGGCCCTGCAGCTTTGTGAATGTTGACCTGTTTAAAGGTTTTGTTCACATCGGCTACCGAGAGCGTTATCAAACTGTCATCCAGAACAGCTGGTGCTCTCGTGCATGCTTCGGTGTTGCTTGCCTCGAAGCGAGCATAAAAGGCATTTACCTCGTCTGGTGGGCTCGCGTCACAGGGCAGCTCGTATCTGGGTTTCCCTTTGTTGTCCATAATCCTGTATTGATGCTTTGCTTGTTTGATGGTTCGTCTGAGGGCATAGCGGGATTTCTTATAAGCAACCGGATTAATCTCCTGCTCCGTGAAAGCGGCAGCTCTAGCCTTTAGCTCGACGCAGATGTTGCTTGTAATCCATGGCTTCTGGTTGGGATATGTACGTACGGTCACTGTGGGGATGACATCATCGATGCACTTATTGATGAAGCCGATGACTGAGGTGGTGTATTCCTCAATGCTATTGGATGATTCCCGGAACATATTCCAGTCTGTGCTAGCAAAACAGTCCTGTAGTGTAGCATCCACGTCATCTTACAACTTCCGTATTGAGCGAGTCACTGGTGCTTCCTGCTTTAGTTTTTGCTGGTAAGCAGGAATCAGGAGGATATAATTGTGGTCATATTTGCCAAATGGAGGGCGGGGGAGAGCTTTGAATGCACCTCTGTGTGTGGAGTAAAGGTGGTCTAGGATTATTTTTCCCCTGGTTGCACATGTGACATGCTGGTAAAAATTTGGTAAAACTGAATGCCACCGGAAAAGTTGGAATCCTATGATGGTAACACATTGAAAGTCCCTGAGCTCGTCGCTACGGGCCATTCTACTACCAATGTTTGTCTATGGAGATTGCATGGCTGTGGGCTCGATTCTATACACCTGTCAGCAACGGGTGTGGCTGAAATAGTCTAATCCATTAATTTGAATGGGTATCCAGATACTTTTGGTCGTGTAGTGTACCTTTAGTCTGTCCCAAATGGCACACTATTCCCTACACAGTGTGCTACTTTCGACCAGACCCTATTAGGTCCTTCCTGGGAGAGCTAGAACAAAGACTTGGGCATAGGTAGGAGGAATGCCTCTTCCTGGGGAGAGCTAGTGTTGAGCTAGTGTTGACCGTTGCTCCTCGGCTGGAACCTGACCTCTGTTATTGGAGGATAGAGAGGGACACTAGGATAGGCAGACAGATGGCTATTTTTTCAGCCTCTTCTTTCAAACTTTGCAAATGCTTTCTGTCTGACAGTAGGCCAGGAATTTCACAGATGGTTTTCAAAATATATCTGGGAGAAAAACAAACTGTGTTTCCCTGTGGATCACAGCTAAATTCCCCTCTATCAGTCAAAGATACCTTTAGGTGGCCTAAATGCCACCCTATTGTGTATATCGTGTGCTACTTTTAACCAGACCCACATGGGTCAGACCTAAATGGCTAGTTGCTCATAGTGGACAACATGTGGGGGATAGATGTCTGAATGATGGGGATCGATTGCCAAAACCACAATAAACACCAATCAGTGTCTCTGCTTTGTTTCTCTGTCATCCACTTTTCTCTATTTAGATATGTACCATCTTGTGGTAGCCTACAGAACACAACCCACTGTGCACAAACTGGTTGAATCAATGTAATTTGTCAAAGTATTGTGACGTGGAATCTACGTGGAAAATACAGTGGCTTTGAAAAAAGTCAAAACGTTAGTTTTGAGGGTGAAATTTCAACCACAGGATTATGTCATCATTGTAAGGAATTTTCAACATTGACAAATCTTGTATAAAATATGTTGAATTTGTACCTTTGAAATAACATCAGATCTCTAACATTATATCCACTGTCAGAAGAAAAAAACTATAGGCTGGGCAGCACCTCCTACTGGAGAGTTCTATCTACAGCTATGAATTTGGTTTCCCATGCAGGGTTCTAACAATGCCCAGCCCTACTTAGCTTTGATATCTGTCCCTGACTACTACACTAATGTGCTATCGTGACATTTATCTCTTAAGCGATCTCTTAATATTATTGACTGTTGATAGTGAAGTCAATGCAAAGGGCAGGTTTAGCAGAACAAAGGAAATGTGACCATACTATATCACATCGATGAGATTATTTAGGACTACATAGCATAAAAAAAACATGTTTTAACTAGGCAAGTCAGTTAAGAACAAATTCTTATTTACAACGACAGCCTAGGAACAGTGGGTTAACTGCCTTGATCAGGGGAAAAATGACAGACTTTTACCTTGTCAGCTCTGGGATTTGACCTAGCAACCATTTGGTGACCGGCCCAACACTCTAACCACTAGACTGCAGGTTGCCAAACTTTGGTTTGCCAAGTCATCAACAGCTATTGTTTTAATTAAACCCAGTGTTGACCAAAAAATAGACAATACATACAGTCCGGGAGTTTAAAGCTTTGGTTGATTTCAAATGTAATCTTCAATTTACAGTAATCATGAATATATTGTATTCACATCTCAATCCAAACCACAATCTAAGTTAAATAATAGGACTAAATCAAATCAAACTTTATTTAAAGTGCATTTAAAGTTTGTTTAAATTAGATTTAGTCCTATTTTTAACTTGGATTTTTGGCTGAGGAGACGTGAATCCAACATATAAATTATTAATTTGTAGACCAACTGGAATTAAAGCCAGACTAAGTCAGTGGCACAAAATATACATCTCTCTCAAATGTTGATGTTTGATTGTGTTGTCAACTAGACTAAATTCAATAATACTTTTGTAATACAGTAAGTAGCCTAAAGTTAAGGCTATTTTACAAACTAATGTAACAGTATTTATTCAACCTTGAAATGAGTAACACATCCATGGCCACATTTTGAGGTTAGCCTAGTGTAACTATAAATGTCTTATGTACTCATAGAAAGCCTGCATTTTCAAGATAGCATGCAAAAGTCACAGGTCTGTGGAGATCTTCGCAATTGCTATAATAATCTGCACAGAATCTTGAACAACATTGATCGCTTGAACTATTAACTTTTAATGTAATCTCATCTGCAATCCAGGTCATTTGATTATTATATTAAGCACAGTGATAATGCATTACAAAATATTTGACATTTTATTCATATTTTAACTTTGTTGTTCTTTTAAAAAGTTGAAAGCATAATGATAACACATTGGGAATTCAACACACTTCTGGCTGTGTTTTTGAGTGGGTGAATAAAGGTTGAAATCTCATTGATCAACATTTCAACCAAATATTACCCACATTTCCACGTTAAATGACACAGTGTGCCTAGTAGGAATTAGGTAACTACTGTAACATCATGTCAGCACAGTTAATTCCTCTGACACACAGTTGGTTGGTAAGGCAGATACAGGCCATACGGCCTCCCAAACAATGGATTGGGAAATAAAAGCCAGACACCAGTCATTTCCTGTAGGTGTGTACCATTTGGCAGACCCTGTATGCCTTTCTCACAAGTGCTGTTTGGCATTCTTGAGGACGGCTAGACCAAAGGCTTGGGTATGGGGAGGAGGAATGCCTCTTCCTGGGGAGAGCTAGTGTTGACTGTTGCTCCTCGGCTGGAGCCTGCCCTCTGAGGATAGAGAGGGACACTAGGATAAACAGACAGATGGCTCTTTTTTCAAACTCTTCTTCTTTCAAACCCTTGCAAATGCTTTGCGTCTGACAGTAGGCCAGGGATTTCACAGAGGGTTTTAAAAATACATCTGGGAGAAAAACAAACCTTGTTAACTGTGGTTCCCTGTGGATCACAGCTGCATTCCCCTCCATCAGTCAAAGATACCTTTAGGTGTCTTAAATGGCACCCTATTCTGTATATAGTGTGCTACTTTTAACCAGACCCCTATGGGTCCTGTTCAAAAGTAGTGCACTACATAGGGAATAGAGTGCCATTTTGGATGTAATTGTTGAGTAGTTCTACCACCCATACCCAAATACAGGGCAGAAAGGAACCAACAAACAGTAGACAAGCTGAGTGAAAGGCTATAGTTGCTCACAGTGGACAAAAAATAAATCAAAAGAAATAAGGTTTTAAAGTGTCTGTCCTACATCTGGGAGATAAGAAAGCTCTGGAAATATTTTAGTTTTTTGGACACATATTTAACAGCCTTTTTTTTGTTGGTACAAAACTACCTCCATGCTTTCATTAATTTTTAAACCAGTACCAGTTACCTTCAGACGAGTCCTGTGACACTTTTGATGGCCGTAGAGGAAAACATAGAATGGTCATATTAGTTTGTAGGCAAAAACATAGGTGGATGCGGTGGATTGAGACAGCCCATGCAAAAACCCAAATATCTCTAATTTAAACTAATGGATTTTGATAGGGATTTCTTTATTATGTTACTTTGATTGCTGCATGGGTGCGTTTTTAGACTCTTAAGGATTTAAAAGGGGACAGCTGTTGAAGTCTGGTAGTATTTCATCCAGTGGTGTATACCAGGCTTTTGCTGACTTCCCCTCAGAGGTATGATCTCACACAATGGGCAAAACTACAGCTACTGTACCATAAAGCCATATGTTCATGCACTGCTATACAGGCCTCCAGTGGAAAGTCACTACTTTGTCTCTACCGGGTCTTTGCGTGTCAAAAAAGATACACATATAATAACACTATTATGTATGTAAGGGGTGCTTAACCTGTGGCAAGGTAGTCAGACGCAGGAGAGCAGAACTTGGTAATAGCCGGAGCAGTTTAATAGCAAAAACGAACGGCATAAAAATAACAAGATATTTGGGTACAAAAACCCGTCGCACACCAATCAACACGTGCACAAGCACTTACAATAAACAATCCCACACAAAGACATGGGGGGAACAGAGGGTTAAATACACAACAAATGATTGAGGGAATTGAAACCAGGTGTGAGGAAAAACAAGACAAAACACATGGAAATTGAAAACTGGATCGATGATGGCTAGAAGACCGGTGACGCCGAGTGCCAAGTGATTGCGGTGGTCAGTCCAGATGAGAAAATGGTGTTTAGCCCCCTCAAGCCAATGTCTCCATGCCTTCAGAGCCTTGACGACAGCCAACAGCTCCCGGTCCCCCACGTCATAGTTTCACTCCACCGGGTTGAGCTTCTTAAAGAAGAAGGCACAGGGGTGGAGCTTCGGTGGCGTACCTGAGTGCTGAGAGAGCACGGCTCCTATCCTAGCCTCGGACTCGTCCACCTCCACTATGAGCGCCAAAAATTGATCCGGATGAGCCAGCACGGAAGCTGAGGTAAAACGAGCCCTCAGGTGACTAAAAGCCCTGTCCGCCTCAGCCGACCACTGCAAATATACCGGGCCCCCCTTCAGCAGTGAGGTAATGGGAGCTGCTACCTGACCAAAACCCCGGATAAACCTCCGGTAGTAATTGGCAAACTCTAGGAACCGCTGCACTTCTTTTACCGTGGTGGGAGTCAGCCAATTACAGACGGCTGAAATGCGGTCACTCTCCATCTCCACCCCCTGCGCACCAGGGACACATGCTCGGTACAAAAAATAAACTTGAGGAGGCGGGTGAAGTGGAGGACCGAATGTACCCCTGACGCAGGGATTCGGAGACATATGTTTCCATAGCCGCCATCTCCGCCTGTGAGAGGGGATACACGTGACTCCTGGGAAGTGCAGCATCTACCAGGAGATTTATCGCACAATTGCCCCGTCGATGGGGTGATAATTGAGTAGGCGAGAGCCAAATCGGCATATTCAGGGGGAATGCGCACGGTAGAGACCTGGTCTGGACTTTCCACCGTAGTAGCACCAATGGAAACCCCTAAACACCTCCCGAGCACTCTTGCGACCACCCCGTGAGAGCCCTCCCATGCCAAGAAACAGTGGGGTCATGACAAGCTAACCAGGGTAGTCTTAGCACCACGGTAAACGCAGGAGAGTCAATGAGGAAGAGACTAATTCTCTCCTTGTGAACCCCCTGCGTCACCATACCCAGAGGAGCGGTGTTCTCCCTAATCAACGCTGACCCTAATGGTCGACTGCCATGAACAGGGAAGGGCACAGCCATGGGAACAATGGGGATCCCTAAACTAAGGGTGAACAATCTATCTATAAAATTCCCAGCCGCGCCTGAATCGACGAGCGCCTTATTCTGGGAATGCGGGGAAAACTCAGGGAAAGAAACATACAAAAACATGTGTGCAACAGAGGGCTCTGGGTGAGAATGGTGCCGGCTCACCTGGGATGACACCAGAGTGCCCTGCCTGCTGCCTTGATCCCCAGAGGAACCAACCTGGCACCGACCCGCAGTGTGACCTCTGCGGCCACAGATGGTGCACGAGCTGAAACCTCCTCCAGTCTCCCTACTCACAGCACCTCCCAGCTCCATGGGTACCGGGTAAGTTCTCTGAGGTATGTCTGTCGCTGAACTTTAAGCAGTCCAGAAGACAGCTAGACATCGAAAAATCTTCAATGAAGTGACATGTAACTGACATGTAAGAAGTGGTTACCCTTGATGTCCAGCAGTCAGTAGTAAGGCAAACTGCAGTAGCTTTTTGGACACTTTCCCGCACTGAAGCCTGTGTGCTCTCGTACAGTTGTGGAATAAGTGATTTTAAAAGGGTTTTCCTGCTTGGAATTGTGTATGTTGGATTTAGACTATTGCTATAATTTCTAAAACCGCTGTCCTCCATGATCGAAAATGGCTGGAAATCAGTGGCAATTTTAGCCAATTCAATATAAATTTGACATTGTTTTTCTACAGACATAGACTTTGGCATAAACTGGTCCATAGAAGACTGCGTTGCCATGGGTCGCGGAGTAGACCTACTTGACTGAGTGGATACATCTCCACGTGTGGAGGTGCTGGCTCCACCACTATCACTAGCACGCCCGCTAGTTTCTCGAAGCTCCGCTACAGCTAGCTTCACAGTTGGGTGCACAGTTCACATATGCCGGTGAAGGTTGTGCCTAGAACCGGCTTTAAATTTGATTTTGTTTTGGCAAATTCTACACTGTGCTCTAACATTGTCTACATTATTAAAATGCATCCAAATGCTACTATGCTTCCAACTCATTTTCCAGCTGTTGTTTTCACAGCTGTCCTTCCTCTCTCTCCTCGGCTGCTAAGTGTGTGACTGTGAGTGAGTTGGCTCGGCCCTCCCTCACGCATCTTTGGTTCATTGGTTGACACTGCGTGTCTGATTGACAGGAACAACAGGTGAGGCTGTTAGTCTGAGCAGACAGTCAGAATGAATGCATGTGCGCTAGAGCATTTAGGCCTATATTATTTTCATTATTTTATCATTCTTTGAATTTGTTCATTCTATTCATTTATATCTTTTGACTATTCATATCTTAATTTTAAAAATATTTGTATAAATAGATTCGGCTCTTCTGATATGCGAGCTGGCTCCCAACGTTCACCTACAAGAGCCGGCTCTTAGAGCCGACTCGTTCGAAACAACCCATCACTAATCCTTATTGTGGCTAGCTTCACAAGACATAACCCGGTCCGGTCGAGTCTCATGAAGCTAGCTGGCTGCTTATAGCGTTAGCTTTGGGCAACAGGGTTAAGTAGCTGGCTAGATATTTATTTTCATGAACTGAAGTTCAATTTCAATAGGCGAACAACAAGTGACCACCTAGCTAATACTTACTCACAAGGATTCTTAAATCATTGCTAAGAATAATGAAAATGACTGCAGTTCCTACTGGTAATTGTTTTCAGGCTGGTTGTATTGGTGCTAGCTAGGTACCAAGCTAAAGCCAGCTAGCTACCCCAGAAGTTGCTGTCCAACAAATAATGCCTTATTACCAATGCATTATTGTACAGCTTTGACAGTGCTACTGATAGTAGTGGTGGCGCTTGGCTTGCACGTACAAATGAAGAATGAAGAATACACAAAATCATTCTATAATAGAACTGAGTTATTTACGCGAGTTATTTACGCTTATTTAACGTGTCAAATGGTGTTATTTCTTTTATATCTTTTTTAAACACGCAAAGACCCAAACTGTGTTCCATACTAGCTGTCTCTGTTGTATCTGGGCCTGGGAGGTAACATGACTCCTGTGTGCGGACACTGTCCTGCTCTCCTCACATACAGTAGAGGAAGAGCTGTCACTCTGAATGAAAGACTGTGATCCTGCCTCGCCTTCCTGTTAAGTTTATTGTGTAATTGCCTGTCTCAAATTCAGGACCTGGCATGTCTAACACACCCTGCTGTTCTGTCCTGCTGTGTGTGGGTGGGAACTTCACTTCAGACTGGGTAAGATGTAGCGTGAGGCTAGCTAAGATGTAGTGTGAGGTTGGCTGACTCGACTATGACAACTGTCCTCTCTAACTCTGGTTTGTCAGCTACTACTGTGTGGATTGTTGGGGGGACTTAAATGGGAGTGGAAGATGCTGAAGATCAACAGATGCCCCCCCCACACACACACACCTCTACACTGCTCATGGCTATTTTCTTAGTCGTAACTCTGTGTAACCATAGGGTGAGGTCAGGGTGTGATGTGGGGTGGGCATTCTATGTTTTGTATATCTTTGTGTTTGGCCGAGTGTGGTTCCCAATCAGAGGGAGATGTCTATCGTTGTCTCTGATTGGGAATCATACTTAGGTAGTTTTTTTCCTACCTACTGTATGTTGTGGGATCTTGTTTTTGTACAGCCCTTGTAGCCTATGGAACAGTACATTCATTTTGGTTTCACTTTGTTATTTTGTTGCTGGTTCTCATTTAAATAAATACGATGACCACAAATTATGCTGCGCCTTGGTCTCCTTCAAATAACGCACATTACAGAAGATCCCACCACAAAAAGACCAAGCAGCGTTTTCTGGAGGAGTGGACATGGGAGGAGATACTGGAAGGCAAGGGTCCTTGGGCGCAGGCTGGAGAGTATCACTGTCCAAGGGAGGAGATAGAAGCAGCTAGAGTGGAATGGCGAGGATACGAGGAATTAGAGGAACGGCAACTATACAAGGGGTCACGGCACGGAAGCCCGAGAGGCAGCTTCAAAAAACATTTTTTGGGGGGGGGGCCACACGGGGAGATTGGCGGAGTCAGGGTTTAGACCTGAGCCAACTCCCTGTGCTTACCGTGGGGAGCGTGTGACCGGTCGGCCGCCGTGCTATGCGGTGATGCGCACCATGTCTCCAGTGTGCAGTCACAGCCCGGTGCGCTATATTCCAGCTCCCCGCATTGGACGGGCTAGAGTGGGCATCCAGCCAGGATGGATGGTGCCGGCTCAACGCTCCTGGCCTCCAGTGCGTCTCTTCGGCCCAGGATATCCTGCGCCAGCTCTGCACACTGTGTCTCTGGTGCGTCTGCACAGCCC
Organism: Oncorhynchus tshawytscha; assembly: GCF_018296145.1. NCBI lineage: Eukaryota > Metazoa > Chordata > Actinopteri > Salmoniformes > Salmonidae > Oncorhynchus > Oncorhynchus tshawytscha. The sequence goes on along the minus strand of NC_056458.1, from coordinate 38,740,967 downwards.
AGTGCATCCTGTGCTAGCGCCACGCATTTGTCGGGCGAAAGTAACCATCCAGCCAGGAAGGGTTGTGCTGGCTCTACGCTTGAGACCTCCAGTGCGCCTCCACGGCCCAGTGTATCCGGTGCCTGCTCCACGCACCAGGCTTCCAGTGCATCTCCCCAGTCCGATTCCACGTACCAGGCCTCCAGTATGTCTCCCCAGCCTGGTAAGCCCTGTGGCAGCTCCACACACCAGGCTTCCAGTACGTTTCCTCAGTCCGGTGAGACCTGTACCGGCTCCACGTAGGAAGCCTCCAGTGATGATCCATGGCCCGAAGCCTCCAGTGATGATCCATGGTACTAAGCCTCCAGTGATGATCCATGGTACTAAGCCTCCAGTGATGATCCATGGCACAAAGCCTCCAGTGATGATCCATGGCACAAAGCCTCCAGTGATGATCCAAGGCACGAAGCCTCCAGTGATGATCCATGGCACGGAGCCTCCAGTGATGATCCATGGCCCGGAGCTTCCAGTGATGATCCAAGGCATGAAGCCTCCAGTGATGATCCATGGCACGGAGCCTCCAGTGATGACCCATGGCCCGGAGCCTGCAGTGAGGATCCATGGCACGAAGCCTCCAGCATTGATCCGCTGTCCGGAGCCTCCAGGGACGGCCTCCAGTCCGGAGCCTCCAGCGACGGTCCCCAGTCCGGAGCCTCCAGCAACGGTCCCCAGTCCGGGGCCTGCAACGAGGATCCCCAGTCCGGGGCCTGCAACGAGGATCCCCAGTCCGGGGGGAGCGTGTGACCGGTCGGCCGCCGTGCTATTCGAGGTTCCCCAGTCCGGGGCCTGCGGAGAGGATCCCCAGTCTGGGGTCAGCGACGAGAGTCCCTGCACCAGGGGCGCCACCAAAGTAGGGGGAGCCAGAGGTGGAGCGGGGTCTCTTTGTGTTTGGCCGAGAGTGGTTCCCAATCAGAGGCAGCTGTCTATCGTCGTCTCTGATTGGGAATCATACTTAGGTAGCCTTTCTCCCACCTATGTTGTGGGATCTTGTTTTTGTACAGCTCTTGTAGCCTATGGAACGGTACGTTCTTCTTGGTTTCACTTTGTTATTTTGTTGCTGGTTCTCATTTAAATAAATATGATAACCACAAATTATGCTGCGCCTTGGTCTCCTTCAAACAACGCACGTTACACCGTTGGTTTTTAACCTTTGTCATTTTTAATATGTGGTGTTCCAGTACACCCGTTCCTGTACCACGGCTTGTCAATGACAATGCTGTTGGGCGTTTGAGAGTCCATTTTGTGTCTGGCAGTTTGAAAGGACTTGTTTGAGATTAATTGTCTGCTTACTGTCCTTCCTTAGAGCTTTCAGATAATTAATATCCACCGCACTGTCACACTGGAGAGTACAAAAACATAAATCTGAACTGAAGAGTATTCATGTCATTTGTTTGCTGCTTTAGGTCTCACCAGATATATTTTAGGCTTATTCATTTTTAACCACAGATTGTTAATGCTTCTTATGAGATTTAGAAAGTTTACTGTATGTTAATTGCTGTATTTTACAGCAATATACTTTACTTAATCCCACTGTCTGCTAATTTCTTTCATTTACAGCAATATATTGTACTTAACCCCTCTGTCTGCTAACTGCTGTAATTTACAGCAGAATATACTGTTCTTAATCCTGCTGTCTGCTGATTGCTCTAATTTACAGCAATATACTTACTCCTCATTTTCAGTTTGGTTCAGTGAATCAGGTATATGATGTTTCTGTAATGTCAAATTCACTGAATTGAACACGCCTCATCTAACAAGATTTGTGTACACGTAATGGAAGCTAAATTAGCATACATACTGTATGTATGTATAGATACTGTGTGCATGTAAAGAAAACTACTGTTTGACCTACCTGTAAAACACACAACAGAGCAAATGTAATGGCATCAAATACCTGCAAACCATGTGTTTGATGGATTTGATACGGTTCCACCTATTCCAGTCATTAACGAGCCCTCTTTCCCATTTTAAGCTGCCACCAACCTCCTGTGCTGTAAAATTGACCTGATTATTGCTCCTTTCCTCTGTTATCATACAGTAATAATAGGATACCAAATCTGATCAAGTTGATATCATGCCCCCTCCTTTTCCTCTCCGCTCTATCTGAGATGTCAGTGGACATTATAAAAGGCCCAATCCAGCGGGTGACCTACTGTGGCGTTTGTTAAGTAATTTGCTTTTTGTCCACCAGCTTCTACACAATCTGTTTGGACCATGTAACCAAGATGGTCGCTGTTGATGAGAGAGAGTGAGAGATTGAGGAGAGAGAGAGAGAGAGAGAGAGAGAGAGAGAGAGAGAGAGAGAGAGAGAGAGAAAGAGACAGAGAGAGAGCTGGCATCAGTTGCACTCAGCTGTATGGTTTGTGGCAAGAACAAAGCAGCGAGAAGGCTGAGCTCAGCATCCAGTATTGCGGTGGGGTGTGTTAACCAGATCCTGTTAGCCAAGTCTAGTATAGCAGAGTGTCTATCCGGTCCTCCCTCCCATCACTCACAGGGGTTTAGGTCATGGTTTATTGGAAGCATCCGCAAGCATTTTGGCGCTCATTGGGAGTTAATGAGAGGGTTGGTGTCATTAAAGTTTGTGTGACCCCTGTAGAGATGCAGCTGATGCCAAGACAGAGGTCATCAGAGCACAGGGTTCAAATAAACTTTTTATTAGGCCATTCTAGAAGCATCCATGCACGGATACAGTAATACCCTTTTCATACACAGACAAAGATCCCACTAATGTATCATGCCTGCATCTTTTTTTTTACCGCTTTTTCTCCCCAATTTCGTGGTATCCGCGGCCGGTTACGACAGAGCCTGGGCGCGAACCCAGAGTCTCTGGTGGCACAGCAACTCCCGTACGGACTAGGGAGAGGCAAAGGTCGAGAGCCGCGCATCCTCCAAAAAACAAACCACACTGCTTCTTGACACAATGCCCACTTAGCCCGGAAGCCAGCCGCACCAATGTACCGGAAGAAAACACTGTGCTACCATGTCAGCTGCACTGCACCCAGCCCACCACAGGAGTAACTAGTGCACAACTAGTGCACAACTAGTGCACAACTAGTGCACAACTAGTGCACAACTAGTGCACAACTAGTGCACAACTAGTGCACAACTAGTGCACAACTAGTGCACAACTAGTGCACAACTAGTGCACAACTAGTGCACAACTAGTGCACAACTAGTGCACAACTAGTGCACAACTAGTGCACAACTAGTGCACAACTAGTGCACAACTAGTGCACAACTAGTGCACAACTAGTGCACAACTAGTGCACAACTAGTGCACAACTAGTGCACAACTAGTGCACAACTAGTGCACAACTAGTGCACAACTAGTGCACAATGGGACAGCCAAACCCTCCCCCAGACAACACTGGGCCAATTGTGAGCCACCCCATCACAGCCTGGACATTTTATTTAACTAGGAAAGTCAGTTAAGAACAAATTCTTATTTTCAATGACAGCCTAGGAACAGTGGGTTAACTGCCTTGTTCAGGAGCAGAACCACATATTTTTACCTCCTAAACTCAGGGATTTGATCTTGCAACCTTTCAGTTAATAGTCTAACACCCTAACCACTAGGCTACCTGCCACCCTAAACCACTACACCACTCAGGAGGCCTGATTCCTGCATTTTCACAGACCCTGTAACCAAAATACAGGGTCTGTATCAACGATTATCTGCTTTTATGCATGCAAATTCATTAAGACTTCCATTGTTTAACACCTCCCTAATTTGAAATGCAAACTGCCCCAATGGTTTAGCAACACCAATTCCGATTTGTCAATTACCCACTGATATGCCTGAAAGGGACCTGCCAGGTGTTATTTAAGGGGCTGTTTGAAAGGGGATCATATAAACATAGCCTTGTATGTTTTACAGGCAATATACCACATCTTCTGTCTGAAATGGGTATACGTTGTTTGTGTGTGTGCACATGCCTGTATGTGTGTGGGTGCACATGTTTGTGTGTGTGAGAGAGCTAGGGAGAGAGACAGAAAGAGTGTCTGTGTTTGTGCCTCTGTTTTGTATATACTGTTGCCTGATCCTCCTGTGAAGGGTACTTACAAACACATTGACACATGACCTTGCTCTTATTCTCATTTGATTAAATGACAAATGAATGAGCCATGTTCAAATCCATTCACACCTGTTTATTGTTCCAGCAACCTTAACCAAGCACTACATTAAACATTCAACTGGAACACCTGGTGTCTGTATGGGTGAGTGAAAAACAGAGCTGTTTGATTACATATATAGTGATGGATAGCAATGTAAATTGACTCTACCCTCAGTGAGCAGGGAAGAGCTACAAATAGTTCCTATTCATCATGACCATTACCACAACTCACTGTACTGGTGAGTCCTGACTGATGAGCATGTTGTATACACTATAAACTTAGGCTAACTAGAGATACTTTGGCCCTGTGGTTATCTAACGATTACATCTGCTTCTAATCAAGACCTTACTGTGAACTGCGTACTTACAAGCCCTTAACCAACAATGCAGTTCAAGAAATAGAGCTAAGAAAATATTTACGAAATAAACTAAGTAAAAAATTAAATAAAAAGCAACACAATAAAATAACAATAACTAGGCTATATACAGGGGGTACCGGTACCGAGTCAATGTGCAGGGGTACAGGTCAGTCGAGGTAATTTGTACATGTAAGTAGGGGTAAAGTGACTATGCATAGATAATAAAAAGTGAGTAGCAGTAGGGTAAAAACAAATGGGGAGGGGGGGTGAATAGTCTGGGTGGCCCTTTGATCGATGAATTGTTCAGCAGTCTTATGGCTTGGTGGTAGAAGCTGTTAAGGGGCTTTTTGGTCCTAGACTTGGCGCTCCGGTACCGCTTGCCGTGCGGTAGCAGAGAGAACAATCTATGACTTGGGTGACTGGAGTCTTTGACAATTGTTTGGGCCTTCCTCTGACAACGCCTAGGTTGTGGATGGCAGGAAGCTTGGCCCCAGTGATGTACTGGGCCGGACGCACTACCCTCTGTGATGCCTTACGGTCAGATGCCATACCAGGTGGTGATGCAACCAGTCGAGATGGTGCAGCTGTATAACATTTTGAGGATCTGGGGACCCATGCCAAATTTTTTCTGTCTCCTGAGGGGGAAAGGTGTTGTTCCACTCAGCATTTTTCTAACCACATGAATTACACTTAATTTCTCTCTTTAGATAGTGGAGTTGCAGTGCCATCATTGTTTCCACTGTGTCACACTGTCTCATACTGTATGACGAGGCATCTGCAACACTGGCGACATAAATCTCTGAAACAAGCTGTGAGCCACAAATATACTTTTTAAAATTTTACTGAAAATGTTACCATTTGTACATCTGCAGGCCATACACAAGGCCTTAAACTGGTGGTGTTGATCAGAGACATTTCCACTGTTTTATAGGGAGAATAGGCATCAAAAACATATATTGTTTTCAAATAGAAGGGTTGATGATCAACAGTTTATCCAACACTTGCACTGACACATATGAAGTCATTCTCCAGACACTGTCATTGTGACAGAGCTGTACAGCTCATGCTTGAAAGACAGCTGATTAACCCCAGTGTCTCCTATAGGTGTACTATGGCTCCTTAGTATGTAGGGCACATAGAACATCACTGGTTTGATATGCTCTCATTGACACACACACACACACACACACACACACACACACTGTTGTTCAATACCATTAGATATGTTATCATTAGAAATCAGTTACATCTGTCAGGCTACTCTGACACAGGTAGGTATGTACCCCAGACTCATTCTGACTCAATAGTGTTCACCAGCATACCCTCAGACACTTCTTCAATTCCCATGTCTGTTTTGTACAGACACAGGGCTAGCCTAGCCATGCTGGAATGTCTGAGGTCATAGACTCACAGACAGAAATCATACTCAGTGAGTCACTGTATAATTGACTGGGTAAATCAGTCAATTATAAATTTCCTGTTTTTCAATGCATCCACATTGTAATGTTTTCAATCAATATCAGCTGTTGACATGATAACTTTTCAGTTGTATCTATTGTTCAGTTGCTTTCTCTGGCATAGGTTAAAGTCCTCAATGGATTTGGTCTCCATAGTCTAAGTCAGGATTTCCCAAACTCGGTCTCCCCTCTGCACCCAGCGGGGGCCCCAGGACCGAGTTTGGGAGGGTGCCTAGGGGCCCTGACCTCCAGGCACGGTCCCTCCATTGATTTTGTTTGCCATTCTCACTCAGATATCATATTAACATGGCATAAGTCATGGAAAAATATGTAGAATTGTAGGAATTTTGCTTTAAAACTGATATTTTTCTCTCTCTGCCCCATTGTAAAATGTGCAGAATTGCAGTAAATTAATTTTAAAACGTAAATGTTTTCTTCGATGTCAAGATTGCGGCCAATAAATTTTTTTCCCTCGAGGTGGAGAGCCCTAACCAAATCTCACTTAGGGCCTCCCTGGCCAGAGGAGTCACACTTTTCCCCCATCCATAGCAAACACGATTGACTAAACTAATTGCATTCTAAACTGAAGATCCTGATTAGTTGATTGTTGGAGTAAAGTGTGTTAGTTTGAGCAAAAGTGTGACACCAAGCAGGCTCAAACTGCATTTACACAGGCAGCCCAATTCTGATGTATTTTTCTTCAGTAATTGGTCTTTTAACCAATCAGATCATATCTGAAAAAGAGCTGATGTGATTGGTCAAAAGTCCAATTAGTGGAACAAGATCAGAATTGACTGCCTGTGTATATGCAGGTGTTTAAAAAAAAAACGCTGTCCTACTATACACATGCGCCTACTAACTGGACCTTGGGAACTGAACTCTAATGTCCCATCTATCCCAATCTTGTACTTTTTTCTTTAGTTAAAAAACTACAATATGTTCTTCTAATCTAGATGGTCTGTCAATTTAAACCAATAAAGAGTGGACCGTTTCCATGGAACCGCGTTTCGTTGCACCCTCCCATTGATATTAAACTCTGTGCGAGGCGGGCAGTCAGGCGGCTTCACACAACAACTCCCAATCACACGTCAGAGGCGGTTTCATTATTTAAAGTTGAATCAAGTGGAGAAGAAAGTTTTTGCGACAGAGACAGTGTTGCCTAGCAGCTCATAGGTGGTGAACCTAGTTGTTTTGCAGTTTATCGCACAGTTCCTACGGATATAATTTTTCTAAATCAACTATGCCCCAGACCGTGACACTGAAGGGACCCTCACCTTGGGGGTTTCGACTGGTCGGTGGAAGGGACTTTAGTACTCCGTTAACTATTTCGAGGGTATGTAGCCTAAATGTGTTCCCATTCATTATTTTAATGTCAAAATACGATTGCTGCGTTGCGTCTAATGATTTGTGTAATTTGTCACCACCCCTTGTTGTGAATTGATGTTGAATTTCGACAAAGAATAGTGCCAAAATTGATCCAGAAATGAGGCTGACACATTTCACCGATCGACTGTCCGACTCAACCACAGATTTTCATTTGACCGTATTCACATCCAGGTGTTTACGTGATTGTGTTGTCAGCATATTCTCGGAGGCTCGCAGTCCCGCTTCCTATAGTTACAAGTCAGACGATGAAAACTATCCTCCCGCTCGTGCGTCGAAGTTTATGTGTGGCACTCACCACATTGTGCCGTTGTAGGGCTGCTGTTTATTACCCCAAACACCCACACATTCTGTATCTATTAGGTGTTCCCTTTCCATGTAGTATACAATTTTAACTGTTAAGGTCTTCTCGCATGGTAAAGTAGCCAACTGTTGAATGAAGTGTAGCGTGTTACCATGCGGTCATTGTGAAATGCGACGGTTGTTGTTAATCTGGTCTGCCAACATAGAGAATGGGCGCGTTCGAGGGGATCACTTTTATTGTCATCGCGGTTCTAAGTGTTGCTAAAATTGCAGTACTACGTCGACTGCACGAACTTCACAAAAATCATGTGATCAAAGGTCATGCAATTTTGATCGAGTTGCTTCTCACCAACTGCATCATGCAGCCATCACCTGCATTATGGGGGGCGCTGTTTGTCAACCAATCATTAGGTTATTTTTGTATGACCCACGCGAACAGTGGCCAAATACATGCTGAAACAGGAACCAACTTTGTTCCAAAACTACAGGGGAAGCGATAGACTTCTCTAACCAATTAATTCTACACACGTTATGTTTCCAGTTTGAGTGTTTGATATGGGGGTATAGGAAAGTTTATTTCGACATTGATACAAAAACTTTTAGAAATAAAAGCCGCTATGTCAGCCTGGACTCGGGAGTAGACGTAACAAAGCAAATGTAAACTGGGGACAGTCCAATTATGTTTCATATTGTAATGAAACAGCAGGGAGCAGGTCTCGAACCCTAGACCTTTGAGCCCGAGGTCGGGTGCGCTATCAAATGTGCCGCAAAAGCATGCTCGTGCGGTAGTCGATTTCCGTGCTTATAAACCCAGGGTCGTTACAGTATGTATTAATTATGGATGTTCATCCACTACGTACGTATATGTTACAAATTATCATTTCTATGATATGTTGCAAATTGAAAGAATTCCAATTTGTTGTTGCTAAAGTTATCTAGATGGCCAATGTTTGTAGAAGGGTTATGTAACATGTAAAGTAGTGAGTATTTGTTAAAATGCTAAAAAAAAGTCAGCGATTGAATCTAAACACGCAATTTTTGGGTTGCTAGACGTTTCACATTTTTGCCTTAAGTAACCTGTCTTATGTAACCATGCCTAACATATATTAATTTGAGTGTTCCAGATATACATTTATTACGTTACGTCTGAGAGCAGGCTGGCTATGTTGATTCCATGTTGAACCCCTACAGTGTCCAACTTTCGGCTGTCACAGATACTGTTCCCCCGATTTCACCATTCATTCCTATGTGAAGACTATTGCGCATTGAAGCCGTATGAAGTAGGTTAAGAGCGCATCTCATGGACCCATAAAATGCTAATTTTGAGCTATACCTGGATGTGACGTTGCAGACTAACTCAGTGCTGCCCCCTCATTAACTCAAGTTGAAGGCCGACCGGGGTACTGCAGACTGCCATTAGCAGTTTGGGGTGGCAGGTAGCCTAGTGGTTAGAGCATTGGGCCAGTAACCGAAAGATTGCTAGATCGAATCCAAGAGTTCACAAGGTCATCTGACCCTGAACAAGGCAGTTAACCCACTGTTCCTTGGCTGTCATTGTAAATAAGAATTTGTTCTTAACTGACTTGCCTAGTTAAATAAATATGTAATATATATATATATATATATAAAAATTAGCAACTAAATTATTCTCAACTTCTGTGCCTTTTTTATTTTAAATTTTATTTACACGAAGATTGACCATTTGACCTGTTTTCTGAAAACAATGCCTGCAGTACCGTGGTTGGCCTTGAACTTCCGTGGCAGTCGTTCTCTCCTGTTGAGGACTTAAACCATTTTGATGAAATTGTTATTACTATTATTACTATCTAGGTTGTCAGGAGGGATCAGCAAATTAATTGTATTTGTGAGTAAACATTTCTTAACTGCAGGTGGCAGTAAAATGCCAAGCTTGGCTTTATACCTGCTTTATACCTGTTCAAACAAACTCCTATAAGTCGTAGAAGAAAATTGACTACTTCAAAATTGAGATGGCCTCAATGATGCCGCCTGTGCGCTCTGACGCCATAATGAGACTGATACAATGACGTGGCCGCTATCATTGTCTGCCATGAAGACCCAAACAAACTTGCTACAATGTTGCCACATGATGTGGGGCAGAGTGTCTATTGGCCCACATTATATACTATTGACCAAAATGTGGGTAAAGGGTCGATTTCTAAGGTTCTGAATGAGTCAGGGGGCCAGCAGTGGATTTGGCAATAGCCAATGGTTGGTCTCAGTCAAGGGTAAACTGTGGTGGGCTCCTGGAGTGGGCCAGGTGTTGACATTTGTTTTTCATCAGAGATTGTGGCGCTGCTGAGGGATTCCAGTTGTTGTCTCAGCTGTAAGATTCCAGACCCTTTAACTACCACTCCAACCAAGGATGTCATTTTTGATTCATGAGAGAAGACTGACTCCAGGTCAGCTGAAGGTACCCTCTTTCATGTTCCAGGCCATTGACATAATCACTTGGCCTAGTTGTTTTTTTAAAGGCCTGAAGAGCTTTAAGTTTACAGTACCTTTACTTTGTGCAGTGTAAGGACTGATCATCTGATATCATGACTGTGGTTTTCATTGTACAAAGACATTATTAGACTTTCTCAAATCTTCCTTAGGCCGGTGAGATCGATACCATACCCAAACTACATTGTTGGCACTGTAACAAGGCTATGATTCAAGCTTTGTCAGATTTTGGCTGATGTCACTGGTCGTGCGTCCCAAATGGTAGAAACTAGTGCACTATATGGGAAATGGGGTGCCATATGTGATGTTAATCACAGGGTAGAGTGAGATCCAATGGGGCTTAAAAGAGCATCAGACCCAGTCCATAACACCAAGTCAAAGTATCGTATGTAGTCAACTCCAACTTTAAAAAACTCATAATGGTGGGAAAGGAATCCAGCTGGGCTTATCCAAGGCGACGGTTCTGAAGCATATTTTTGTTTTTGCCCTAGCACTATGCATTGGATTCACACCAACTCATCAGGCTTTGATGATTTGAATCAGGTGTTTAGTGCTATGGAAAAACATTGGCACCCCTTTGGGTCCCCAGGAACAGGCTTGAGAATCACTGAACCAGGGGGTTAGTTATATGCTACGGTAGATCTATTGTTCAATTCTGCTGATATAGTATTCCTGGCTTGCTATTAATCACATTCACTGCATTCCTGCTATACTGCACCATGAGTGTACGTACTACACCATATGCAGTACTGATGTAGCAAGGTTACAATGAGTAATCCACATGGGGCCATTTGGACAACCCAACCCCCACATGGTTCAAGCTCATCGTAACCATTTAGGAAAAAGCAGAGAAGACATGCCTAACCGGCGAGATATTTCAGTGTTTTTCCATCCAAGTGCTCAGCGGCACTCAATTTTACACAGAGGGAAGATTCCCCTGCGCATATCTGAGTTCATGATCTAGAACACCTGCATTCTGAGACAGTGAAAGTTCTGGGTCCCAGTACACAGTCATGATAGCAGCAGCTGGTTTGTAGCTAAAGGTGTTAATTTTCTGAGGTTGGGGAGGTTGGGCCGGAGTTGATGAATGTGAAGTCCATAGGACTAGTGCATCTAAATTGCCAGCCAGTGTACCCAGCCAGGTCACTGACGTAATTGCCAAAGCACTTTGAAGGGATGTGTAGAAAATGGCAGTTGTGGGAGAAGACCTTGTTAAATCAATGTCAATTCAACTCTCATGCACAATATGACGCAAGTGGCCAGCTAATGGTGCCAATTCACAAGCAGTTTTCCTCTGAGACAGTAGTTCACTGCTCCATGTAATGTACATTTAATACAAAAATTTGTGTTTTATTAAGGATTATTCACAAGTTTCCTTTTCTGAGAATGGATGATTCCCAGCTAATACAGCACTTTCCCTAAAGGTTATATTTTGGTTATTTTACCTAACTTCCCCACAACATTCTTGGAAACATTTGTTCGCTAGGTAGGCTATACAGTTGTTGTGGACCTACACACTGATGCCAAGGTCAGATCCAGTTCATAAGTTCTATACATATCAAGCCTTTACAAACCATTGTCTTGTGTATTTTCTCTACTGACTGTGACAACTAACTTTTATTCTTTATCAGAGATGTATTGTCTCTGAGTAGATAAAGCTGGAGCCTCCTGTACTTGAATCGTAATGTCTAAGTTTCCTCCTTTCAAATGTAAGGCGAGGTTTACTTCACCGACATTTGAACTCTGTTTAATTTTCCTCTCCTCTGAAGTTAAGTTATTTTAAGAGATAAGGATGTATCTACCAGGCAGTAAATCATTATTTTTCCTTATCCTGGTTCTTCCTAAATTTGATTTATAGGCCTTTCTTGTTCACTTGCTGTTTTATGATTGTTTTCCCTAACACCATGGTGCTGAACACATTAGCTGTGTTTGAATGCCCATACAAACATATAGTATATTCTCATTAAGTATGTAGTATAGTGTCATTTTAGTATAAGGTAAACTAACAGTATCCTTTCAGTTGAGTGTACTAGCTCTTTGCCTGTCTACTGGAAGTTGAATTTGTTGCTATGCAACCGCTAGCTAGCTAGTTAGCATAACAAATGACTAGTTTGGGTGTGTTAAATTCAGTCTGGAGTGCCAGAGTATGCTCAAATTCAGAGCGTTGTCGATTGTCCATTTTGTAAATTGAGCTTTTTGCTCTTGGAGCGCACCTTGGACGGTCGGGCCGAGGAGTAGGGTTGATTTTGCACGTTCTGACCTTTTTAACATCAGCCAAGCACCCAAGCGAATGTTGGCTGGCTTGCTAGCTTCTTCCAGACACAAATGAGACTACTGACCATTTTACTCACCCTAGCAGAGCTGGTTATCCAGAGCGTTGGTGACTGTGCTGCTGGCAACCATTTAGTTATGCTTTTTTGCTTACGTTTACTGACACTGGCCATATTCAATGGGTGTTGCGCACTCATTATTTCATTATTCTGTGCTCTGAGAGTGCTCTGAAATCAGAGTAGATAGCTGGAGTGAATTTACAAAAGCAACCGAATGTCCATTGAGAACGCAAAACGACTTTACCATTTAGCTACGCTAAGAATGACGGGAATAATCGAGTCAATAAATGTTGAGTAGTTAGAGGTCGACTGATTTAATCGGCATGGCCGATTTACATTGCGTTCCACGAGGAAACTGCGTGGCAAGCTGACCACCTGTTACGAGAGTGCAGCAAGGAGCCAATGTAAGTTGCTAGCTAGCATTAAACTTATCTTATTAAAAAAAAAACAATTTTACCTTTATTTTACTAGGCAAGTCAGTTAAGAACAAATTCTTATTTTCAATGACAGCCTAGGAACAGAACGACAGATTTGTACCTTGTCAGCTCAGGGATTTGAACTTGCAACCTTTCGGTTACTAGTCCAACACTCTAACCACTAGGCTACCCTGCTGCCCCTAATCACTAGTTAACTACACATAGTTCATGATATTAGTAGGTTAACTAGCTTGTCCTGCGCTGCATATAATCAATGCGGTGCCTGTTGATTTTTATCATCCAATCACAGCCTACTTCGCCAAATGGGTAATGATTTAACAAAGGCGCATTGGCGAAAAAAGCACAATCGTTGCACGAAAGTACCTAACCATAAACATTTTTTGCCTTTCTTAAAATCAATAGCTCGTGCTACTAGGTGACCTAAACTGGGACATGCTTAACACCCCGGCCATCCTACAAACTAAGCTTGATGCCCTCAATCGCACACAAATTATCAATGAACCTACCAGGTACAACTCCAAATCAGTAAACACGGGCACCCTCATAGATGTCATCCTAACTAATTCGCCCTCCAAATACTCCACTGCTGTTTTCAATCAAGATCTCAGCGATCACTGCCTCATTGCCTGCATCCGTAATGGGTCTGCGACCAAACGACCACCCCTCATCACTGTCAAACGCTACCTGAAACACTTCTGCGAGCAGGCCTTTCTATTCGACCTGGCCGGGGTATCCTGGAATGACATTGACCTCATCCCGTCAGTAGATGATGCCTGGCTATTCTTTAAAAGTACCTTCCTCACCATCTTAAATAAGCATGACCCTCTCAAAAAATGTAGAACTAGGAATAGATATAGTCCTTGGTTCACTCCAGACCTGTCTGCCCTTGACCAGCACAAAAACATCCCGTGGCGTTCTGCATTAGCATCGAATAGCCCCCGTGATATGCAACTTTTCAGGGAAGTTAGGAACAAATATACACAGGCAGTTCGAAAAGCTAAGGCAAGCTTTTTCAAACAGAAATTTTCATCCTGTAGTACGAACTCAAAAAGTTCTGGGACACTAAAGTCCATGGAGAATAAGAGCACCTCCTCCCAGCTGCCCACTGCTCTGAGGCTAAGAAACATTGTCACCACCGATAAATCCACTATAATTGAGAATTTCAATAAGCATTTCTCTACGGCTGGCCATGCTTTCCACATGGCTACCCCTACCCCGGTCAACTGCCCGGCACCCTCCACAGCAACCTGCCAAAGCCCCCACCATTTCTCCTTTACCCAAATCCAGATAGCCGATGTTCTGAAAGAGCTGCAAAATCTGGACCCCTACAAATCAGCCTGGCTAGACAATCTGGACCCTCTTTCTAAAATTATCTGCCGAAATTGTTGCAACCCCTATTACTAGCCTGTTCAACCTCTTTCGTATCGTCTGAGATTCCCAAAGATTGGGAATCTCTTCAAAGGGGGTGACACTCTAGACCCAAACTGCTACAGACTTATGTCTATCCTACCCTGTCTTTCTAAGGTCTTCGAAAGCCAAGTTAACAAACAGATTACTGTCCATTTCGAATCCCACCATACCTTCTCCGCTATGCAATCTGGTTTCAGAGCGGGTCATGGGTGCACCTCAGCCACGCTCAAGGTTCTAAACGACATCATAACCGCCATCGATAAGAGACATTACTGTGCAGCCGTATTCATCGACCTGGCCAAGGCTTTTCGACTCTGTCAATCACAACATTCTTATTGGCAGACTCGACAGCCTTGGTTTCTCAAATGATTGCCTCGCCTGGTTTACCAACTACTTTGCAGACAGAGTTCAGTGTGTCAAATCGGAGGGCCTGTTGTCTGGACCTCTGACAGTCTCTATGGGTGTGCCACAGGGTTCAATTCTCGGGCCGACTCTCTTTTCTGTATACATCAATGATGTTGCTCTTGCTGCTGGTGATTCTCTGATCCACCTCTACACAGACGACACCATTCTGTATACTTCTGGCCCCTCCTTGGACACTGTTAACTAACCTCCAGACGAGCTTCAATGCCATACAACTCTCCTTCCGTGGCCTCCAACTGCTCTTAAACGCAATTAAAACTAAATGCATGCTTTTCAATCGATCGCTGCCCGTCCAGCATCACTACTCTGGACGGCTCTGACTTAGAATACGTGGACAACTACAAATACCTGGGTGTCTGGTTAGACTGTAAACTCTCCTTCCAGACTCACATTAAGCATCTCCAATCCAAAATTAAATTGGCTTCCTATATAACGAAGCATCCTTCACTCATGCTGCCAAACATACCCTCGTAAAACTGACCATCCTACCGATCCTCGACTTCGGTGACGTCATCTATAAAATAGCCTCCAACGCTCTACTCAACAAATTGGATGCAGTCTATCACAGTGCCATCCGTTTTGTCACCAAAGCCCCATACACTACCCACCATTGCGACCTGTACACGGTCGTTGGTTGGCCCTCGCTTCATACTCGTTGCCAAACCCACTGGCTACAGGTTATCTACAAGTCTCTGCTAGGTAAAGCCCCGCCTTATCTCAGCTCACTGGTCACCAGAGCAGCACCCACTTGTAGCACGTGCTCCAGCAGGTATATCTTACTGGTCACCCCCAAAGCCAATTCCTCCTTTGGTCGTCTTTCCTTCCATTTTTCTGCTACCCATGACTGGAACGAATTGCAAATATCTCTGAAGCTGGATACTCACATACTCACACTCCCTCACTATCTTTAAGCACCAGCTGTCAGAGCAGTTTACAGATCACTGCACCTGTACTTAGCCTATCTGTAAACAGCCCATCTATCTACCTACCTCATCCCCATACTGGTATCTATTTATTTATTTTGCTCCTTTGCACCCCAGTATCTCTACCTGCACATTCATCTTCTGCCGATCTACCATTCCAGTGTTTAATTGTTATATTGTAATTACTTCGCCACCATGGCCTATTTATTTCCTTAACTTACCTCATTTGCACTCACTGTATATAGACTTTTTGTTTTCTTTTGTTCTACTGTATTATTGACTGTATGTTTTGTTTATTCCATGTGTAACTCTGTGTTGTTGTATGTGTCGAATTGCTACGCTTTATCTTGGCCAGGTCACAGTTGCAAATGAGAATTTGTTCTCAACTAGCCTACCTGGTTAAATAAAGGTGAAATGAAATGAATTAAAAAATAAATAAAAAAATACACAAGTGTATATTTAAAAAAAAAACCTGCATATTTCGTTAAAAGAAATGCATGTTAGCAGGCAATATTAACTAGGGAAATTGTCAGTTATCTTGCGTTTCATTGCACGCAGAGTCAGGGTATATGCAACGGTTTGGCCCGCCTGGCTCGTTGCGAACTAATTTGCCAGAATTGTACATAATTATGACATAACATTGAAGGTTGTGCAATGTAACAGCAATATTTAGACTTAAGATTGCCACCCGTTTGATAAAATATGGAACAGTTCTGTATTTCAGTGAAAGAATAAACGTTTTGTTTTCGAAACGATAGTTTCCATTTTTGACCATATTAATGACAAGGCTTGTATTTCTGTGTTTGTATTATAATTAATTCTATGAATTGTTAGAGCAGTCTGAGTGGTGGTAGGCAGCAGGCTCGCAAGCATTCATTCAAACTTTACTGCGTTTGCCAGCAGCTCTTAGCAATGCTTGATCACAGCGCTGTTTATGACTTCTAGCCTATCAACTCCTGAGATTAGGCTGGCAAAACTAAAGTGCCTATTAGAACATCCAATAGTCAAAGGTATATGAAATGCAGATGGTATAGAGCGAAATGGTTGACGCGTCATAATTCCTATAACTGCAACCTAATATTTCTTTACTGGGAATATTGGAGCACCAGCTTTCATATGTTCTGAGCAAGGAACTTAAACGTTAGCTTTTTTACATGGTGCACTTTTACTTTCTTCTCCAACTTTTTTTTTGCATTAATTAAACCAAATTGAGCATGTTTCATTATTTGAGATTAAATACATAAATAAAATCTATTATATTAAGTTAAAATAAGTTCGTTGTTCATTCAGTATTGTTGTAATTATTTCAAATATCGGCCAATTTAATCTATCGGCTTTTTTTGGTCCTCCAATCTGCATCGGCGTTGAAAAATCATAATCGGTCGACCTCTAGTAGTTAGTTGGCCTATAGTTTATATATTTGCATATTTTTTTGTATAAGTAACGTTAGGCAACTAATGTTAGGTAGCTAGCGACAAACATACCGGTACATACTGCTGTAATGATATGCAGTTCGTAAGGACATCGTAACTAAGAAATTGTCAGCCAGCATAACTTGCAAGGTAACTTATTTGAGAAGTCATTACTTTATTACATTGCTCAACATTTTCTTAACATTTGTCATAATTAAAGCAATGAATTTGTATCTGCTCTCATTGTACTTCAGCTGCATATCATCTGCCATATTCTTCAAATCTGAAAACAATGTAAAGCAACGGCTATTTCCTAAAGAATTGCCTTATGGGTCCTAAAGTACAGAAATAGTGTCCTCTGTGTGTATACTTCATATTTTGGCCAATTTAGTACGACATCTGGAAACTTTTGGCATACTAACTAAATGCAGACTATGACCAATAAGTGTACTATATACTCAATTCACGTCACAAATAGTATGGTTAGTATGAGTATTCCAACCCCGCTATTGTCTCTGTGCCCTAAGCATCCTGTCTCTGTGCTGCATACCTAAGAGCCATGTGGCTTACAGCCAAATTAGATTTACTTACTTTTTGTCTGCCAATATTTTCCTGCAGCCATTTCCAGCACTTGAGGCATTCAACATGGTTTCAATTACCGTCGTACGAATGACAAATTCATTTATACAATTCTAGCACATACTCAGTAAAGAGTCACAAATAAAATAATGGATATTGGTCAATGGACTGCACTGCAAGGAGTGGACTCATTTGTAATGAACAAACATTTAGCTACACCGATTGGAATCAGAGCGTTACTCAACGACTGACGCCATGGTCATGTACGCAGCATATTAGGCGACGACATCCCCCCTTGGCGGTTTTGAAGTTCAGGAGCTCTCTCCCTGGCTTTGCCATCTCATTAGAGAGCCAATGTATTTACTCATAAGCTGTTCCATTGTTTATGGCATTGGCTCATTTCAACTCCTTTGTAAGAGTGCGACAATCAAACGGCATTGGGAATAATGTAAGTAGCAAGTAATGCTTTTCCGTAAGCGTCTCCATCAACAAGCAAACGGTTGTTTATCTGGTTGCCTACGTCATTCCTGTGTTTCACCATGTGAGCCTTTCTGTTACCTTGCCTAGGTGTCAGTCAGGCCCACAGGGCAAAACTGTTCAGATGAATGCTGCTGTACTGTGGCACACAATGATGACACTAAACAATACTTTGACCCTGCCTTATTTAACACCTCACCAAGCACTGTTGATCCTGCTGTTTCCAAGCAAACACTTTTACTGTACGTTGGGGGACGAGCTCAGTCTTTGGCAGGCCCCATGGCCTTTGTGACATTAAAATGTAATATGCTAACTGTTATCTGACTGAATGTGTTACTGATTAACTGTGTCTCATTGTGTGAAGGGACCACATTCTAGAGTGACTCAATGTTTTTAGATTGCTCAAGGAATGCACTGAATATACATGCAATTGATTTTCATAAAATATGCCTAAGAAGGGATCTAGAGTCTGAACCTTTCACCAAACACCCCCCATACATTTAAACAGGGATTGCTGGTTTTTACTAATAGCGTCAGTATAGTGTGTATCGTTGGGAGTTTGTGTAAATGCATCCGAGCGTGTGTTCTGGATAATTAAAGGCCTGTTGTGGAGGCTCGGTGTGAGAGCATGAGTGAGTCTCCTATGGATGGCCATTCATGCCCTGACCCTGGTCTTTGTCCCTCTACAATAACAACACAACTTCCTGCACTGTGACACAGCCACATCATTCACAATACACCTCTGTTTTCTCAGGCGCAGTCAGACCCCATGGCAGTGACCCTTAAGTTTACCGGAACTGGGACTGCCTGTGACCGAGAGGAGTCAGAGGCTGTAAATTAGGCATTCCACACTGAAACTCTTGTCTCGGCTATTAGTTTTTCATGGGCCATGAATTTATGCTTTTCCTCTCAAAGCACTGCTCAGTGTGCTGGCCTGCTCTCCTGCTGTGGAATCACTTTTTCTCCATAGATATTGTGAAGTGCTATAGATCAGGGTTTCCCAAGAACATTAACATTGTTCTTAGATTATTAAACTGCCGGCTGCCATTTTATTTATAATGGGCTGTGTCATAATATTATTTTAACACAATTGTGTTCCAACCATTGGTCCCAATGATAATCTATCCTATTGCAGACAGCATTCAGAGTAATATGCCATATTGAGATCAAGTTGTGATTGCTCTTTTATGAAGTGAGAGCTGTGCAAGCACAAAGAAATTGATTATAGAATAGTGACACGTCTGACATTTAACAAACATCTTCACTCTGCTTGAAGATTGGATTGGTTAGGGTTCGGTCCAACAAAGTTCATGTCACAGGAGGTAAAACACTCATCTATGTGTCATAGAGAAAGGATATTGATGGCCACTCCACTTGTATACTGAGTATATCATGTACAATTGTAATTGAAAATGATTTTTTTTGTACTTATTTGTGGTGTGGTTTTCATATCAGCCCTTTTGTTCTTCCAACCTCACCTACACACTGTGTTTCATCTGTACGGTTTTCTTTCACTACTTTTCTTTTACTACTTTTGGTGCAAACAAAAACTGCACCCTCCTATGGCTGGTCTAGTTATATGGGGGGACGGACTGTTGTGATGCTTGGTTTCATTTGATCTCTGTCTGCCAAATCGAGATGTCCGGTAATTGAGGCATGGAAAAAGATGGGCGATGGAGGGGGGTAATTATGTAAACAAGTGTCTGAAGGGGAAATGTACTCGGAGGAAGGAGGTAAAACCTCCTTCTCCCTCCTCTGAGATCCAGACAAATGTCCACAGGAGCTTAATATATCTTGTGTGAGGACCATAGAGCGGAACCTGCACTGTATTTCAGTGTTAGACAGGTCTCGTTAGAGGGCCGTTGTTCGAATGGACAGCACTCATTGGCTGGGTGCGTCTTTAAAATAAAAAACGATTCCCTATATAGTGCACCACTTTTGACCAGAGCCTTATGAGTCCTGTTGACATCCTGTAGATTTGGGTGATATGATTTTATTTTATTTAGGTAGTGAGGCACATTTTGTCTTCCACTGTTGAATTTCATTGTTTTAGAACCTGCTTGTCATATAATAATGGTGACTATCATTGCCTTGACACTCATTTCACAATTTGACAACAAGTTGATTCCAGAGTTCAAACTACCAAGCCTTAACAATAACGATTTTAAGTGGCTGCCTGCTCATTTTGCTGTGTCACTCACTTCTACTTGCGTTAGGATATGTAAACCTATAGTCCTAGGGTAGGTAGCATTACAACCTGACTAGACTGTCAGTATTATTGCATTTTGGCTGGGGTGTGGCACTTCCACCCTAATACACAAAATAATATATCTTTGTTTGGTGGTTAGGTAACACCGGACAGTAAGGCAGCACAGGGGGACCTGTGTCCTGGGGACACCATCCTGGCCATCAATGGCGACAGCACAGAGACCATGACCCACATGGAGGCCCAGAACAGGATCAAGGCCTGCATGGGGGAGCTCACACTGGCCGTCAGCAGGTAAGTCTACATGGTACTGTTTGAGTCCCACATGGCACCCTACCACCTACATAGCTCTGGTCATAATATAGGGGATAGGGTGCTATTTGGGGGCGCACCCTTCAGACGCTATACTGACCTCCAACATTGTCTCCTAAAGTTGTTTTTAGAGAGGAAACCAGCCAGCATTGACAAGAGGTCTGATTGGAATGAATGACACAATGCATTAGCTTGAATTGTCCCACGCAGCCATGTACTGTTCTTTTCAGTCACAAGGAAGCCAGTCAGTGATCAATTCTCTACCCTCACAGAGCACTCTTGCATCACATTCATTAGGCATACACATTGTGGCACAGCATGGCCTCTGAAATGGACCGTTAGATTGATATTGTTTGTTCAGCCCATGATGGGTGAAACGGCTCTTTCCACTGCTTACACCAATGCATCATTCTTAGTTCAGCAACATTTGCGACGAGTTATTTGGTGTTGGGGAGAACAGGAGCTACATGTTGTAATGCAATATAGTTCTCTAATTCTCTAATCCAAAGAGAGTGGTCAGGCTAAACAGCCATTTGGAACAGAGAACTCAGAAATGGGGACAAAGCAGTGGAAGATTTATTTTTTACTTTTTCCAGCTTCCCAATGGAGGGTTTGAAATTCCCAGATGAGAAGAGTAGCTGGCTACTGCTGTTTGGGATAACAACAGATCCAGGTTGAACATGTCCTGAGTAGTAAAGTGAAGAGTAGGCACAGAATTGTAATACACTTCAGCCTGGACTGACTTTGCACATGCAATGGAAATGGAAAGGAGAATCAGCCTAAATTCCACATCCATGGGTAACCTGATCCATCAGATGAGCAGGAGTCATGGAGTTGTTTGCGCTCAATGTTTTATCCTGTCAGAAGAAACTTTCCACTTTCCGTTTGTGTGTATCTAGAATGTGCTTTCCCCGAAACGCTCCGGCCTCTGAGAAACAGTCCATTTGTCAGACTGAGCATTAAGTGCTATATCCACATAGGAGTTGTAAATTTATTTAAGGATACTCAAGGTTGAGTTCAGTGCGATCTCGAGTGTGAACTGAACGGCCCATTGCTGTAGAAAGACACAAGGTGAGCTTTCCTATGTCGAGTTCACATAAATGTACTTTAATTCTTTTAAATGAATCTTGGCTCTGACATATTTCATCAAAAGCAATATCAATCAAAAATATGATCTTTATTTTGTTAGCCTCTACTCCATCAAATGCATGCTCTTTTCAATCAGTCAGGAGCATTGAGCAAATTATTAGGGAAACCATAACTGGAGGTTAGAGATTAAATGCCATCCAACCTCTCCTGCAGAACCAAATAAGTGAATGCTGTTTCACATTCATCCATCCATCTTTTCTATTCTCCACGACTTAATGAGAACATCCAAAAGGCACGTCACATGGCGGTATGGTGAACACAGCAGCACGACGCCCCGGTATCTACTGGCATGTGACCCTTTTCACTACACCATTGAGTAATTTCTGTTGACCTGAGCTGCTGACTGGATGGTGTGTTGCACCGAAAACTATGCACCCTTTTCTCCAGCCCCAGCTGAAATGAGCTGCTAGCATTCAGTGCTAGGTATGGAGCTGGTGGAATGGGGAGGTGGGGAAAATCCACGTGGGTATAAGAATGTTACTTTACGGGGCAGATTTGTGCTGTGTGTATGACTGGAAATTCAATTACATTGACTGCATGTATAGTGTAGTTTAGCGTTGGATTTCTCTTATCCTTTTGTGACTAGGGGGCAGTATTTTAATTTTTGGGAAAAAAAACATTCCCGTAGTAAACAGGATATTTTGTCAGGACAAGATGCTAGAATATGCATATAATTGACAGCTTAGGATAGAAAACACTCTAAAGTTTCTAAAACTGTAAAAAATATTGTCTGTGAGTAAAACAGAACTGATGTTGCAGGCGAAAGCCTTAGAAAAATCCAATCCGGAAGTGCCTCATGTTTTGAAAGCGCTGCGTTCCAATGCATCCCTATTGAGCAGTGAATGGGCTATCAACCAGATTACTCTTTCTCCGTATTCCCCAAGGTGTCTACAGCATTGTGACGTAGTTTTATGCATTTATGTTGAAGAATACCCGTAGGCGGCTACATTGCGCAAGTGGTCACCTGATGCTCCCAGAGAGATTCTCGTGTAAAATACAGAGGTAGCCATTACTCCGATCGGTCCTACTGAAAAACTAATTGTCCCGATGGATATATTATCGAATAGATATTCGAAAAACACCTTGAGGATTGATTATAAACTACGTTTGCCATGTTTCTGTCGCTATTATGGAGCTAATTTGGAATATTTTTCGCCGTTTTCGTGACTGCATTTTCCGGGTGATTTCTCAGCCAAACGTGAAGAACAAACGGAGCTATTTCGCCTACAAAAATAATAATTTGGGAAAAAAGGAACATTTGCTATCTAACTGGGAGTCTCGTGAGTGAAAACATCTGAAGCTCATCAAAGGTAAACGATTTAATTTGATTGCTTTTCTGATTTCCGTGACCAAGTTACCTGCTGCTAGCTGGACAAAATGCTATGCTAGGCTATCGATAAATTTACACAAATGCTTGTCTTGCTTTGGCTGTAAAGCATATTTTGAACATCTGAGATGACAGGGTGATTAACAAAAGGCTAAGCTGTGTCTCAATATATTTCACTTGTGATTTTCATGAATAGGAATATTTTCTAGTAATATTTATGTCTGTTGCGTTATGCTAATTAGTGTCATGACAACTGTCCCGTTCACAGGATGGGGTGTCACTAGAGGTTAAACCCAGAGGATATAGGGCACTTCAAGTCCCTCACTTTATGTAATGTGTGTTACATATTTGACCTGCATTTGAAACCTCAGAAGGTACATTCCTTTCACACTTACAGTAAGCACAAGGGAGGGGAGATTTTGGAGGGCTTAATATGGATAATGCTAACTATATTGATTTCTTAACAGGAATGTTGTGTTGCATGTCAAAATCAAAAGTATTTTTCATATGTGCTGACTACAACTGCTGTAGACTTTACCGTGAAATGCTTTTTACTGTATTGGCCCTTTCCCAACAATGCAGAGTTAAAAAGTAAGAATGTTGATAAATAAAAAGGAAATATTATCATTGTAAAATAGCAACAATGACACTATATACAAGGAGTACCGGTACTGAGTCAATGTGCAGGGGTACGAGGTAGTTGAGGTAATATGTACAATGCCGTCAGATATTATTTATACCACTTATTCTGTACAGGCTTCCTTTTCACTCTGTTAATTAGTTAGTATTGTGGAGTAACTACAATGTTGAGCGATCTCCAGTTATCTCACAGCCATTAAACTTGAACTGTTCTCAGTCACCATTGGCCTCATTGTGAAATCCCTGAGCAGTTTCCTTCCACTCTGGCAACTGAGTTAGGAAGGGTGCCTGTATCTTTGTAGTGACTGGATGTATTTATACACACTCAAGTGTTATTAATAACTTCACCATGCTCAAAGGTATATTCAATGTCTGTGGGGTACAGAGATGAGGTAGTCATTCAAAAATCATTTAAAATACTATTTCTGCACAGTCCATGTAACTTAGGACTTGAACTCCAGACATTTCAGCTTTTAATTAGTAAAAATATAGAAAAACACAATTCCACTTTGACAATGTGTGTGTACTTTTTGAAAGCACTACATGTAGGTAGGGGTAAACGTGACTAGGCAATGAAGATGGACAATGAACAGAGTAGCAGCAGCGTATGTGACGATTGCTTGTGTGGTTATAGTCCAGTGAGTGTGCATAGTCAGTAAAAAAAAAAAAATCAAGGGCTCAATGCAAATCATTTGGGTAGCCATTTGATTCATTGTTTAGCAGTCTTATTGCTTGGGGGTAGAAGTTAAGCAGCCTTTGGTCCCATACTTGGTGCTCTGGTATGGCTTGCCATGTGGTAGCAGAGAGAACGTCTATGACTTGGGTTATGTTTCCTGGGGAGACAGAAGTGTTGAACTTGTAGATGTATTTTTGTTTGGAATGACCAGAAGAGGCGGAGGCCAAGTTGAACCAGAAAATAATATTTTTGAGAACAACAGACCAAGCCCTCATTAAAAGACTCTGCTATAAAGGACTCACTGTGAGGCTGGAGAGGCCTGTAATTTTCTGGTGCTGCCGTTGGATAAATATATCAGCATACATCTCTGCTTGTGAACCAAAATGACATTGGTTGCAGTGAAGCTTGAAGCACTTAAGTACAAGAAAGTCTAAGTTCTACCTCTGAATTCATTACTTTCATGACAATTTTTTTTCATAACCTGTTTTTAAAGAGCCTTCATAGAAGAAGCCCTCAGTAGCTAACCAGAGAGCCTCATGAAAGCCCAAGAAATCTATGCAGTTCATAACTGGGCTTGGAAGAGCAGCTGTTTTTGGAAAAGACATTTGTCACACAGCAGTTGGAAGGAAAGAGAAAGGCGGAGGAAGACACGCCAGGGCCCGGTTTCCCAACAGCAACTTAAGGCTGTTCATTGTTGGAACCTTCATAGGCGCATCGTTAAATCTCTGCGCTGTTTCCCAAAACCACTGTTAACGTTTCAATTGAAAACGCTCGTAATCGAACACCTGCCTCACCACTCGCAGGACAGGATTTGATGTATAGTTTTTTTTGTTGCCCTCCTGTGTATAAAGTCACATCTCAATTAAACATAGAATCGCATGGTGTAGCCGTCTGTCTGACTCCAGAACAAAGTTGACCACGCAGTTGCTAATGTCTTTGCAATTGATACAAACAAGCAACGTAGAAAAATATACAAATGAAGACCAAGATGACTGCATTCAAATATAAAGGGTAACCTTTAGGTACGTCTCAATATGATTGAAATGTATTTCATGTTCAAAACATTATTTTGCTAATTGTTGGCTGTCTAATTAGTCTCAACATATTTCATGATGTGTAGCCTAACATTTGCGCAATGATGTGCCAAATCTATATTTAAAATAAGCCACAATATTTGCAGCCGTAGGTGGTAATATCTCTCTAGGAGCTGATCCGTCAGTATTGTGAAGGACAGATTTGAATGGAGAAAGCTATCGAAAGAGATCACATATTGTTGTGTTGCTACCATGCAGTGTGTCATGTTTTGCAGCCTTGCTATGTTGTCTTGGGTCTCGCTTAATGTAGTGTTGTCTGTGTTTTGTCCTATATTTATATTGTATTTATTATATATATATTTTTAAATCCTAGGCCCCCGTCCCCGCAAGAGGCCCTTTGGTAGGCTGTCATTGTAAATAAGAATTTGTTCTTAACTGACTTGCCTAGTTAAATAAAATATCAGTATCGACACATTCTAAGACGCACTTAGCGACCGTTCTTTCTGCGTAGTATTTTGGGAAATGCATGTTACGTCTTTGGCCGGTTTGTAGGAAAGATGCGTTGTTTAAACACACTATCGTGAACCCGGGCCCCTTTGGCCGGTTTGTAGGAAAGATGCGTTGTTTAAACACACTATCGTGAACCCGGGCCCAGCTTCAGTAGAGCTCGACACAGTCACCACTTCAACCCATCCAACCCCCTTGCTTCATTTCCAGCCCCTGATATGCTCTCTCAGCACTGCACTGTGAGGTAAAATGGCTCTGCTAGTTTGGCATTTCTGGCAGCCTGATCTAAAGGTGTGTCTCGCAGGGAGACTGGCCATTACTAAACAGGCCCCGCTCCAAGTTCACTGTGGCGTCAGCTTCGGGTGGACAGAAACCTGGCAGGTCAGGGCCGTATTGAAACATGTCATGTCTCCCTTAGCTGGACTGTATATCTTGAGCCTCAATGAAGACACGGACCAGCTGTGGTGCATCTCACCTCTCAACTAATGAAGTCATGAGACCAGTGGGGTGGGGGGCTGAGAGGGGTATAGAGACTGTGGTGGGGGGGGAGGGAGGCTGAGAGGGGTATAGAGACTGTGGGGTGGGGGAGGGAGGCTGAGAGGGGTATAGAGACTGTGGGGTGGGGGGTGGCTGAGAGGGGTATAGAGACTGTGGGGGGGGCTGAGAGGGGTATAGAGACTGAGGGTGAGAGGGGTATAGAGACTGAGGCTGAGAGGGGTAGAGAGGGGTATAGAGACTGAGGCTGAGAGGGGGGTGAGGCTGGGGGAGGCTGAGAGGGGTATAGAGACTGTGGGGTGGAGGGGAGGCTGAGAGGGGTATAGAGACTGTGGGGGGGGCTGAGAGGGGTATAGAGACTGAGGGTGAGAGGGGTATAGAGACTGGGGGAGGCTGAGAGGGGTATAGAGACTGTGGGGTGGAGGGGAGGCTGAGAGGGGTATAGAGACTGAGGGCTGAGAGGGGTATAGAGACTGAGGTGAGAGGGGTATAGAGACTGAGGGTGAGAGGGGTATAGAGACTGTGGGGGGCTGAGAGGGGGTATAGAGACTGAGGCTGAGGGGGTATAGAGGCTGAGGGTGAGGGGGTATAGAGAGAGGGTGAGGGGGTATAGAGACTGAGGGTGAGGGGGTATAGAGGCTGAGGGTGAGGGGGTATAGAGGCTGAGGGTGAGGGGTATAGAGGCTGAGGGGGTATAGAGGCTGAGGGGGTATAGAGGCTGAGGGTGGTATAGAGGCTGAGGGGGTATAGAGGCTGAGGGGGTATAGAGGCTGAGGGGGGTATAGAGGCTGAGGGGGTATAGAGGCTGAGGGGGTATAGAGGCTGAGGGGGTATAGAGGCTGAGGGGGTATAGAGGCTGAGGGGGTATAGAGGCTGAGGGGGTATAGAGGCTGAGGGGGTATAGAGGCTGAGGGGGTATAGAGGCTGAGGGGGTATAGAGGCTGAGGGGGGTATAGAGGCTGAGGGGGTATAGAGGCTGAGGGGGTATAGAGGCTGAGGGGGGGGTATAGAGGCTGAGAGCAAAACAAAGCGGGAGTTGACATTTTGCCACAGTTGTCCTGGTCTGACTGCCTGGACAGTGAGTTAAAGCTGTGGAATTATGAATGGTACAGGGATTTGACGCGCAGTACTCCTGCTAGGGAGGGAGGGGACAGCCAAAGAGGGGAAGAGTAATCCCAGGGCATTGATGTTGCGGTTGAAAATTCCGCATCAAGTGAGCCGGTGGTCAGGAGGGGAGACTCCAGCCCGTCTGCTGCCATTTGATTTGTCTTCAAAATCAGGAATCTAGTAAGTATCCCCCAGGTCTGGTGAGGAGACCCCATAAGTGCGGTTTTAACCGTCTCCAAGATCAGAGGCTACATTTGATCTTGTCATGTTACTGATAATGAAGTAGAGCATGATGGTTTTGATTTATAACGGTGTAATATCAAAAGACTGGTTTTCAGTGGGATCAGGAGGAGTCCAGATTCATTTGATAACAGGAAGACGTTGATGTAACGCTGTTGCTCGTAATCTTGTTCTGAGGGTAGCTTCTCCCCTCTAGTCAATGCGGCATGGAATTTTCTCACAGCTGCCGAATTAAACCATCCACATTCTGGGATTGTAACATACTCTGTTTCACTGAAAAAGCGGCTAGCTTGGGACATGCTGTCGGAGTCCGTACAGCCAGCAGGATTTTCAGTGCGTCGCGCCAACAGGAATACACTTCTCTCCGGTAAGAAGGGCGGGGGAGTGTGTTTCATGATTAACGACTCATGGTGTAATTTTAACAACATACAGGAACTCAAGCCCCTTTGTTCACCTGACCTAGAATTCCTTACAATCAAATGCTGACTGTATCTCCCAAGAGAACTGTCCTCTGTTATTTTCACAGCCGTGTATATCCCCCCACAAGCGGATACCAAGACGGCCAGCATGGAGCTTCACTGGACTTTATGCAAGCTGGAAACCATATATCCTGAGGCTGCATTTATTGTAGCTGTGGATTTTAACAAAGCTAATTTGAGAACGAGTCTACCTAAATTCTGTCAGCATATCGATTGCAGTACATGAGAGTAACACACTCGACCTCTGCTACTCTACTGACCCCTCCTATAGGCAGAAACTAAAACGGTAAGCGCCAGTGCTTAGGTCTATCCAACGCTGGTCTGACCAATCGGATTCCACGCTTCAAGATTGCTTGGATCAAGTGGACTGGAATATGTTCCAGGCAACCTCGGACAACAACATTGATCTATACACTGACTCGATGAGGAATTTTATAAGGAGGTGTATAGGAGATGTTGTACCCACTGTGACTAAAACCTTCCCTAACCAGAAACTGTGGATTAATGGCAGCATTCGCGCAAAACTGAAAGCACGTACCACCGCATATAACCATGTGACTGGGAATATGGCCGAATACGAACAGTGTAGTTATTCCCTTCACAAGGCAATCAAAATATCAGTGTAGAGACAAAGTGGAGGTGCAATTCAACTGCTCAGACACCAATGGATTACAAAAAGAAAACCAGCCCCGTCATGGACATCGTCTTGCTTTCAGACAAATTAAACAACTTTGTGTGCTTTGAGGACAATAAAGTGCCACTGACGTGAACCACTACCAAAGACTGTGGTCTCTCCTCCTCCGTGGCCTACGTGAGTAAACGTGTTAACCCTCGCAAGGCTGCCCAGACGGCATCCCAAGCCGCGTCCTCAGAGCATGCGCAGACGAGCTGGCTGGTGTGTTTACGGACATATTCAATCAATCCCTATCCCAGTCTACTGTCCCTGCATGCTTCAAGATGGTCAGCATTGTTCCTGTTCCCAGGAAAGCCAAGGTAACTGAACTAAATGACTATCGCCCCGTAGCACTCACTTCTGTCATCATGAAGTGCTTTGAGAGACTAGTCAAGGACCATATCATCTCCACCTTACCGGCCATCCTAGACCCACTTAAATTTGCTTACTGCCCCAATACGTCCACAGATGATGCAATCGCCATCACACTGCCCTATCCCATCTGGACAAGAGGAATACCTATGTAAAACGCTGTTCATTTACTACAGCTCAGCATTCAACACCCTATTACCCTCAACTCATCATTTAAGCTTGAGTCCCTGGGTCTTGACCCCGCCCTGTGCAACTCGGTCCTGGACTTCTTGATGGGCCGCCCCCAGGTGGTGAAGGTAGAGAACATCTCCACTCGGCTGATCCTCAACACAGGGCCCCACAAGGGTGTGTTCTCAGCCCTCTCCTGTACTCCCTGTTCACCCACGACTGTGTGGCCATGCAGGTCTCCAACTCGATCATCAAGTTTGCAGATGACACAACAGTGGTAGTGAGGGCTCCCAGAGTGTGGTGTCAGGAAAAATAACCCCAATGTCAGCTAAACAAAAGAGATGATCGTGGACTTCAGGAAACAGCAAAGGGAGCACCCCCCTATCCACATTGACTGGGCAGCAGTGGAGAAGGTGGCAAGGATTTTTATTTTTATTCCTTGGCGTACATATCACTGACAAACTGATAGTCCACGCACACAGACAGTGTGGTGAAGAAGGCGCAACATCGCCTCTTCAACCTCAGGAGGCTCAAATAATGTGGCTTGTCACCAAAAACCCTCACTAACTTTTTTACAGCTGCACAATCGAGAGCATCATGTCGAGCTGTATCACCGCCTGGTATGGCAACTGCACTGCCCACAACCGCAGGGCTCTCCAGACGGTGGTGTGGTCTGCACAATGCATCACCGGGGGGCAAACTATATGCCCTCCAGGACACCTACAGCACCTGGAGTCACAGGAAGGCAAAAAATAT
The DNA here is from genome assembly GCF_018296145.1 of Oncorhynchus tshawytscha. Taxonomy (NCBI): domain Eukaryota; kingdom Metazoa; phylum Chordata; class Actinopteri; order Salmoniformes; family Salmonidae; genus Oncorhynchus; species Oncorhynchus tshawytscha. Next base: position 38,710,717 of record NC_056458.1, on the reverse strand, counting down.
CATATTTTTACTTTTATTTCATTTCACCTTTATTTAACCAGGTAGGGTAGTTGAGAACAAGTTCTCATTTGCAACTGCGACCTGGCCAAGAAAAAACATAGCAATTAGACACATACAACAACACAGAGTTACACATGGAATAAACAAAACAAAGTCTATACAGTGAGCGAAGATATTTAGGTCAGTTAGGATCACCACTTTATTTTAAGAATGTGAAATAATAAGAATGTGAAATAATAGTAGTGATTTATTTCATATTTTATTTCTTTCATCACATTCCCAGTGGGCCAGAAGTTTGCATACACTCAATTAGAATTTGATAGCATTGCCTTAAACAATTTAAACTTGGGTCAAACGTTTCGTGTAGCCTTCCACAAGCTTCCCACAATAAGTTGGGATCTCTTTGCTCGCACACGCTTTTTCAGATCTGCCCACAAAATGTCTATAGGATTGAGGTCAGGGCTTTGTGATGGCCACTCCAATACCTTGACTTTGTTGTCCTTAAGCCATTTTGCCATAACTTTGGAAGTATGCTTGGGGCATTGTCCATTTGGAAGACCCATTTGTGACCAAGCTTTAACATCCTGACTGATGTCTTGAGATGTTGCTTCAATATATCCACTTAATTGTTCTGCATCATGATGCCATCTATTTTGTCAAGTGCACCAGTCCCTCCTGCAGCAAAGCACCCCCACAACATGATGCTGCCACCCCTGTGCTTCACGGTTGGGACTGTGTTCTTCGTTTTGCAAGCCTCCCCCTTTTTCCTCCAAACATAACAATGGTCATTATGTCAAAACATTTATATTTTTGTTTCATCAGACCAGAGAAAATGTATCCAAAAAGTACGATCTTTGTCCCCAAATGCAGTTGCAAACCATAGTCTGGCTTTTTTATGTTGGTTTTGGAGCAGTGGCTTCTTCCTTGCTGAGCGGCCTTTCAGGTTATGTAGATATAGGACTCGTTTTACTGTGGATGTAGATACTTTTGTACCTGTTTCCTCCAGCATCTTCACAAGGTCCTTTGCTCTTGTTCTGGGATTGATTTGCACTTTTTGCACCAAAGTACATTAATTTCTAGGAGACAGAACGTGTCTCCTTCCTGAGCGGTATGACGGCTACGTGGTCCCATGGTATTTATACTTGCATACTATTGTTTGTACAGATGAACGTGGTACCTTCAGGCATTTGGAAATTGCTCCCAAGGATAAACCAGACTTGTGCAGGTCTACAATTTTTTTTTCTGAGGTCTTGGCGGATTTCTTTTGATTTTCCCATGTCAAGCAGAGGCACTGAGTTTGAAGGTAGGCCTTGAAATACTTCCACAGGTACACCTCCAATAGGCTAATTGACATCATTCGAGTCAATCAGAAGCTTCTAAAGCTTTTTTCGTGAAATTTTCCAAGCTGTTTAAAGGCACAGTCAACTTAGTGTATGGGAACTTCTGACCCACTGGAATTTTGATACAGTTAAATAATCTGTCTGTAAACAATTGTTGGAAAATGACTTGCATGCACAAAGTAGATGTCATAACTGACTTGCCAAAACTATAGTTTGTTAACAAGAAATTTGTGGAGTGGTTGAAAAACAAGTTTTAATGTCTCCAACCTAAGTGTATGTAAACGTCCGACTTCAACTGTACACTCATTTATGAGCAAGGGGAGATGGAGAAGGCTCTGACCCAATACAGTTAGTTCAGCCATGGAATCAGGCTCTGAAGGTCTTCCCTATACAGTACATGTCTCCCTTTTGGGTTATTGGCACTGGAAGCCAGTGAGGAGAGCTTAGAAGGCTGTTTGTTGTTGGTGCTCTGCACAGCTCGGATCCCTTGCAGACAGTTTCTCCACTAATCCCTCAAACGCTGACTCTATTGGAGCATACGCTAAACTAGATCACTGAAAACAATATGTTCCATTGTGCCTGGCCTATTGGTGTGTATAATATTGTCTGCCTCTCCATCTGCCTCTGTTTCCACTCGTACGGCTTTCTTACCATGTTCTATGGTTCTTTTGTATTTAAGCAAATGTCAATTCATTTGCCGCCAATTGACTTGCTCAATAGAGCGTTCATATGTATCCAAGGAAACATCCTGGGATATAAAGTCTTGATATAAGTAGTGGGGAAGGTCAGATCATCCCACGCAGTCTGCAGCTCATCCATCAAACACTTGCCCATAAAGCAGCCTTGATACGAACACCTCTGTGCTCATTTTTGAAGCATTGCCTCATGTGGCCGCAGCCATGCCAGCTGAATCGAGTGACCTCATCCTCCAGTTGTGAAGTTTACACCAGTGGAGAACTCAGAGGAATCATTGTTTTCTCCTGCCCCAGAGGCCTGCCTGCGTCTATGTACGTAGGTGTGAATGAATAGCTGTCTGACTTGCTGAGTGGAGGGGAAAATCATATTTGTTCCTCTACATACGCACACTGCCCTCTGCTCCCTCGCTGGGGCTGGTGTGATGACATTGGCCTTTTGGAAGCTGCCCACATAACAGCAAATAGTCAAGCAATGGCACCCCTGACATGTTTGGAAAATGGTTCAGGAATTCTAAAAAGCATGACTCACTAAAGTCTTTCACTACCCCCTCAAGTGTGCCATTAAATACTGTATAATGCCATGCCAATTTGGATTTCACCTTTTTATTACCATATGGTTTTATGGGAAGTTCTAAATCTGGTTGATGCAATTCTGTCTGGGACATGTAGCACAGGACATGTAGACTAGCCTATTGCATTTTTAAAACCGGACAAACGTACAGTATACCAACAGATTCTGTATTTAGTACATAAATGGGCCTAGCCATGATAGGAAAAAATCACTTTGTACAATAAACCCCATTGTCCTTCATTCAATGTCACCGGACACAGAGAGAAGACTATCCTTATTTAAGCCTTTCCATCCTATTGTTTCTGTCCACCTGGATGACTGTCTTAACATGTTGAGCTAATCTAATAACAAGATGTACTGAGTTCATGGCATAGTTTTGCTGATCTGCTGTAGAGATGACTATCATTAGTGTACTGGAATGTGGTCACCTTTAGCTGCCAGTGTTATGCCTGCCAAACAAAGACGCATGCCACTTGCTACTGTGAAATAATTTTTTGGAGGGCAGTGCACAATCTCATCCCATGGCGTATGCCACTTATATTTAGCAGTGGTTAGTGGTATTTAATATGAATGTTTAAGTCATCTTTTTTTGTTAACTGTGTTATGGTGTACGTGTCCTGAGTTTCATCCCTTTTTATTCCACGCTAACAATCATATCCAGAAATGTTATTTTAAGAGCATCTTCTTAGTGACTGCTGTGAGCAAATAACCTGTAAACACATTGATTGGAGCAGATATGACCTCTTTTTAAAAGCCTCTGAGCGTTTTTATAGATAAACAATGACTAACGTAGCTCTCTTTCCTGGGTATTGTTTTTCAGGTGTGAAGACAAAGTCTGGTCTCCAACTGTTATTGAAGATGGCAAGACCAGTCCATTCATGGCTACGTTGGAGTCTGAGTCCCCACAGGTATGAGCTGCACATGTTTACATGGATAAGATTATACAGATGATCTACTGATAAACTGTTTTTCACATGATTTAGAGTTCCTCTGTCAGTTGGAAAGTATTGAAATTGGGCCTCAATTTGTTTCAAAACAATTATCTGCCAAATGCGTAGTCAAGCAAGCCAAGCCTTTGCCGTTGACCTTTTCAGAGTTTTCCGACACTGACCAGTGTGAGGCAGAACTAGCAGACAATGCGTGTATTGTGGCTGGGACATCTGAGAAATGACCATTCCTCTTTAATTGTGGGCATTGGTTGTCATGTTGGTCGTTTTCCCATGTCGCTTCAGTAGGGAAAACCCTGTCGACTGGGCTGAATGGTCACACAAAGGCCTGAAATGAAAAGCATCGGTCATCAATTGAAGGTTGAAACTATATACAGCAGACCGATGCCTGTATTGACTTCCACATCAGTAGGCAGGCTGGTGGACATTTTTTAATGAAAGAAAGCTTCAATACATAGCAAGTAAATTCTTTCATTAAATATCACTGGAGGTGAATGGGACAGCGATGTTTTTGTCTGTAGCTGAGCCTGAGTTTACATTTAGTCTTTTATTCTTGGGGATTTGTCTTCAAAAATATTGACATTTTATTGATTTAATATGTGTGACATCCATTACTAAGTCAAAGCCACTGATCCTAACTCTAAGTATTTCAAATGGTCTTGGGGTACATGGTTGATATCCTATTTTTGCAAGCATGGTAGCAATAAGATATACATCTGCCTAGTGATGAACAAGGTGAAGGACCACCCAATTTCAGCCTTGAGGCAATCCAAGGAGACTGTTAAGTTTTCCTGAGAAGGGGTCCTGGGGATTAGGACCTCTTTTTGGATTTCACCATCTCAACATGAGCTGAAGTCTTGTCTTGATTAATACGAGGAAATACCAGACCTGAACGAGGGGGAGCGAGCAACTCAAACTTTGTATATAAACAGACATGCATGCTAGCAGTACCTCTGTTTGTAATCAGAGAAGGCTGTACTCTCTATCTCCTGGAAAAGTTAGAGGGAGGTTTGGAAACCTTGTATCCACTCTCTACTGAAAGACTCTGGTCTCCTTTTAATAGAGTTAAAGTTGAACTAAAAACAGCAAAGTGAGTACCATTTTGGCTCATTTGCTTCAGGGGGAGGGAAATGGTTGGTCCCTTGAGTTAGGCTAAATGAATGACCCAGGTTATTTCCTGCTCCAGGCTAGTGTAATATACCTTGAAAGAGGTTACCGGCATTGAACAATGCTGATTGTGTTTTCCAGACATATTAGGCACCACACGTGAACTCTCTACCAGCAGCTGAAGTCATTGGAAATTCCAAACTAGCATCTGGGAATTATAGCTAGCAGGAAGTGACACGGTGGTGTTTCCTTGAAAAAGGAGAACATGGGATATTCTCAAAGTTGAATGACTGCATTTTTGGATCTGAGCCTGAACAGCTTTGAAACGAAAAGTATTTGTGGGGAAACAGGAGGGAAATTGAGTATTTCCATGAACTCATCTTACTCATCAACAGACAAGAGTTTTGTAAGATTATCAGAAAAAGTATGACTCATTTTGACAGTATTGCTAGAATAAATGGGGACTTATGCCTGTGGTCTACAGTGTGATGAAGTAGGTCTACAGGTGGCCAACCGCATGCCTCTGTATTGCTCTGCATTGTTCCCTCAGACTCATTGGAATCACAATTGTGGCTTTTGCAGTGGGCTTGGAAACTATGGACCTTTAGAATGTGGAAACAATGGGACTTGCATCACGATGGTTCCATACTCAAGCTGCATTGGCAAGAGGGAGAGAATTCTCCCTCCTAGCATTTGAGAACTGACAATACTGTCTAATTGTGATGTACTTATAGGATTTTCTATAGGGGTTTAGTGCGCTGTTCCATATATACTCTACCTCTGTCAAACATGTTCAATTATGACAGTTTTCCTCAAAATACAACACAGGGCCATTGAGAGTTCACATTCACTGCACCACATTCATCCAGGCCTTCAGATCGTAAACTTGTGACCCCACATATTTAGTTGTTTGTTTCCAGTAATGGGTGAAGTAATAACTAATCAGCTGGTAATCCCCAGAAATGTCAATCTGTATTTCGGTTGACCAAGAAGTCCCTCTCCCCCTGTCAGCGCACTGGGGAGCGGATGGGGTCATGGAGATCAGAGAATGGCGTGCTAGCTAGCCCGTTGTTTGTCTAACAGGCTGCCTACAGCCAGCCAGCTCTGGACACACTGTCCCTGTGCCTGCCTCTGGGATAGGAACAGGGGTAATAAAGAGCTCGTTTGTGGTTGGTTAGCAATGCAGAGCGCTTTGTGAAAAGCATAATTACCATGGGGAGGTGTAGTATGAGGGGGAAACTGTTAAGCAGGAATATGATTTGAATAAGGGTCCCCTTCCTGCTCTATACTTCTCCCTGACCAAACTCTGCAGTGTGTTGACTTGGGTAACAGCAGTAAATATCTCGTCCCCCTCCTTTCTGAGTCCTTATTACTATAATACATGTAGCTTTAAGTCAGTTTTTTTTTCTCTCCCAGGAGTCCTGTGGTTCTGTCTAAACGGTCCCCAGTCTGAAAGGCATAACCCCCCCCCTGCCTAGTCACACAGGCTCAGTAGCCAGTCACCCAGAACCCAGAGCCATGCTTATTCACTATTGTAAAACAGGTCAGTGAAATCTGACTGACAGAATTTCTGAGCAGACAGAACTGCTTCTCATAAATACTTGCTGCTTTCTCTCTCCAGTGTTTCTGAGCTGGAGTCAAGGATTGAAGAAAGGGGATTTCTCTTTTTCCCATGTAGGAACTGAACTGTATGTGAGCGATTGAAAGAGTGCCTGGTAGTACTATAGCAACATTAGTTTTGATTGTGTTGGTTTAAATAACAAGATAAGGTTACTAGGTGATGTTATCTGGTGATTTTTAGTTATGATTTAACAAAGCACACACTGTGGAAGGTGTGTCACCAGTTGGCACGATCTCCATTAACTATTTTGTGCCGTTTTAAAATCCCCATTACAGACTGGCATAGGTACGATAAATCAGTTTAATGGGACAGTCTGCTTACTGTGATTTATTTAATGAAAGTAATGGTTACTTCCATACCTAAGAGCAACTTAAAAGCACTTACAGGTCCTAAATGTTACCAACCTGGCACTTTTAAAAGCTATGCACCAGATGTGCTGCCTTTTTATAAATCTGCCATCCACTCGTATCTTTTTGCTGCAGACACGAGGCCATATAACTGCATATTATGCAGAAAAAAGTGTCTTCCAACTAGTGGTCTCTAGAGTGGTCTCGGCATTCAACAGACATAAACATGTGTGCCAGGGTTTTGAAGCACTCTTTACTCTCTTGGTCTCCCTAGCTCCATCGGTTAATGTGAAAATTGCCACTAAACAGGCAACATCCAAACATGTTTGTTCATTTAACATGCTTGAATACAGTAAATAATCACTGACGTTATCTGCACTCACTCTCATGAGGGTTTGGTGTAGCCAAAGTGTTTGCCAAGCATTTCAGCAGCCCTGTCGCTTTTCCCTCTTGGTGAGCTCGCTCAGGGCCCTGTGGCTTTTCCCTCTTGGTGAGCTCGCTCAGGGCCCTGTGGCTTTTCCCTCTTGGTGAGCTCGCTCAGGGCCCTGTGGCTTTTCCCTCTTGGTGAGCTCGCTCAGGGCCCTGTGGCTTTTCCCTCTTGGTGAGCTCGCTCAGGGCCCTGTGGCTTTTCCCTCTTGGTGAGCTCGCTCAGGGCCCTGTGGCTTTTCCCTCTTGGTGAGCTCGCTCAGGGCCCTGTGGCTTTTCCCTCTTGGTGAGCTCGCTCAGGGCCCTGTGGCTTCTATTGTAACTGTCTGAGGGAGGCGCTGGAATCCATCCACACGTCATGTTTACACTGATTAAAGAAGTCGTAAAAGGCCAAGTTTACTGTCATGTCACTGCAGGAACACTTCGTAATACAATGCACTCTTATTATTTTTCTTCCCCTCTCTTGTACTTTGTTGCCAAGACCAGAAAATGAAAGGCTTCCTGGTACAATTACTGACGGTTATCATTGGAATGAGAGGGGAGGGGTTGGGGAGGGGCTGGGGGAGGGGTTGGGGAGCGGTGGTGGAGTGGTTGGAGGACGGGGGGGGCAGGCAGTGGTGGACGGGGGAGGGGTTGGACTGCTTGCTCAGATACAACTACACTCACCCTCTGCTCTGATGGTCTGGTGGTCCTCTCCTTGTCACCCCCTCTAGGAGCTACTTGTCTGGGCTGGGGAGAGGGCTGGCTATATGGCCCAAGCCCAGGGTTTGAAACACAGCTTGGGGTTGGGTATGGTGTCTAGGGCTCGGCAGAGAGGGGATTTAGAAATGGCCTATGCGTGGGTGGTCCGGGCCAGCCAGGGAACAAGGACCAGGCCACATCTGCTGAGATGACAGACAGGGATCCTGCTGCCTGCCCGGAGAGTCTGAACCTCTGTTTCCTGGGGCCAACCAGTGAATTCACCCACCACTCAACACACGCATGCGTTAATCAACGGCCTTGGCTGGCTGTGTGGGATGACAACTATGTCTTGCACAACCATTTAAACAAGTCACTGCATTTGACATATTTACAGAGGATTTATGATTTATGATCGTGTGCCCCCTACAACAGCCATTAAGTCACTGTCTCTTGTTTGACAGTCATGCCACTAAAATCAACCGTTAGAAAAGTGATAACATCAACAAAATATTGCAATCTGTAGCTTGGAGAGATGAACACACATGTAGCACCCACTACACTGTAGATTACACATGTAGCACCCACTACACTGTAGATTATCAGTGTAGTTTTTAGACGTCTGTCTGCAGAAGTAAACGTTGAAGTATTTGGTTACGTCATTGTATAGTTTGTGCAGGTCCTTGCTAAATGTTTTGACCTCTGTGCCAACAGTCACCTTCATGCCTTGGAGATGATGTAATTCATGTTCCCATAAATGTTAGATGACGAACAAGCAGACTATGACAGATATAGAAGTGCATTGGAAACAACCATACTTTCTTAATGGCTCCTCTGCTCTTTCCTTCTCCAGAATTTCCGACCAATCAGCACTGGACCAATCACCGGTGGATACATCAGTGGCTACAGTAGCGGTCACAACGGCAGTGGATACAGCCGAAAACCCTCCTACATCTCCGAGGCGCCGCACCTCAACAACGGCACCTCCAAGCAGCTCAACAACATGCAGTACAACAACCCAGCCGGCCTGTACGCACACAACAATGGCAGCAATGGAGACCGAGACAGGGTCTTGCCAAAACAAATGGGCAGCCTGAGCCTGAGCTCCCCACACAGGTGAGGCATGGTGGCCATGGAGTGGAAAACCTCTGCAGTAGTTTCAAGATATCATGGTATATTCACCATGTCAATGTGAAGACTACGTACGAAGTGTTGTATAACTTGTTAATGTTACAGTATCTTCTGGGATTTTTACTTTGTTAAACTGCATTTTCTTTTTACCCTAAAAATAAGTCATGTCACGGCATTTACGAATTAAATCTAAAGACAATGCAACATTTAGTGGATGCATTTCAGTCATAGAACCTGTTGATCACACTGAATTCAGACTAAAAACAACTTCATTTGTTATCTCTTTCAGCCCTGAGCCTCCGACGCATTCTCCTCTGGGACGTAATGGGAACGGTCCTAGTTTTGAAGTCACCACAGAGTCAGACGTGTATAAGATGCTGCAGGACCCAGAGGAGCCAGCCTCTGCACCCAAACAGTCCGGCTCCTTCAAATACCTACAGGGCATACTGGAGGCAGAGGATGGAGGTACCCTCATTTGTGGCTCTATATGACTGTCCATTTATTTAGCGGTTTGTACATGTCATTCACCGTATAGTTTATTTATTTATAAATGTGTGTATATGGGTCTCTCCCTCAAATGCCTTTATCTGTACTACTTTCTACATTGTAGAATAATAGTGATGACATCAAAACTATGGAATCATGTAGTAACCAAAGTGTCAAACTAGCCACCCTTTGCCTTGGTGACAGCTTTGCATCCTCTTGGCATTCTCTCAACCAGCTTTACCTGGAATGCTTTTCCAACAGTCTTGAAGGAGTTCCCACAAATGCTGAGCATTTGTTGGCTGCTTTTCCTTCACTCTGCAGTCCAACTCATCACAACCCATCTCAATTGTGTTGAGGTCGGCTGATTGTGGAGGCCAGGTCATCTGATGCAGCACTCCATAACTCTCCTTCTTGGTCAAATAGCCTTTACACAGCCTGGAGGTGTGTTTTGGGTCATTGTCCTGTTGAAAAACAGATAGTGGGACTAAGCGCACACCCGATGGGATGGCGTATCGCTGCAGAATGCTGTGGTAGCCATGCTGGTTAAGTGTGCCTTGAATTCTAAACAGTGTCACCAGCAAAGCACCTACACACCACCACGTCCATGCTTCACTGTGGGAACCACACATGCGGAGATCATCCGTTCACCTATTCTGCGTCTCACAAAGACAGTGTTTGAAACCAAATAACTCATCAGACCAAGGGACCGATTTCCACCGGTCTAATGTCCATTGTTCATGTTTCTTGGCCCAAGCAAATCTTTCTTTTTTAGTAGTGTTTTCTTTGCAGAAATTCGACCATGAAGGCCTGATAATCAGTCTCCTCTGAACAGTTGATGTGTCTGTTACTTGAACTCTGTGAAGCATTTATTTGGGCTGCAATTTCTGAGGCTGGTAACTCTAATGAACTTTTCCTCTGAAGCATAGGTAGCGCTGGGTCTTCCTTTCCTGTGGCGGTCCTCATGAGAGCCAGTTTCATCATAGCGCTTGGTGTTTTTTTGAGACTGCACTTGAAAACCCTTTCAAAGTTCTTGACATTTTCTGCATTGACTGACATTCATTTCTTAAAGTGGGCTGTCATTTCTCATTGCTTATTTGAGCTGTTCTTGCCATAATATGGACTTAGTCCTATTTGGCAAAATACCATCTTCTGTATACCACCCCAACCTTGTCACAACTGATTGGCTCAAAAACATTAAGGAAAGAAATTCCACAGTGTAACTTTTAACAAGAGACACCTGTTAATTGAAATGCATTCCAGGTGACTACCCCATGAAGCTGGTTGACCGAATACCAAGTGTGCAAAGCTATCATCAAGGCAAAGGGTGGCTACTCAAATATACAATTCTGATTTTTAACACTTTTTTTTGGTTACTGCATGATTCAATATGTGTTACTTCATAGTATTAGTGTCTTCACTATTCTACAATCTAGAAAATAGTAAAAATAAAGAAAAACCCTTGAATGAGTAGGTGAAACCAGACTTTTGACTGGTACTCTGTGTGCATATTCTGTATACTCATGATTGTTTATTTACATTTAGATATGTTTGTATATTTGAGCTAAATCGTTTCCGTTGGAAGTGTAATGTGTGATTTATTTCCAGACACAGGACTGTGTGAAGTTTATTGCATAACAACCTGAGAAATGACTTCCTGGTGTTTTTTGAACTATTCACATTCCAAGAAGTAGGCCTAGGCTCTCTGAAGTCCTTAGGAGTCATGTGATGTTTTAGGATCAGCTTCTTCCATCATGGCCATGCCCTAGCTCCTCAAGGAGAACCCAAACAGACCAGATAATCCCTAGGAACCTGCATCCTGTCTGTCGGAGCTCCCTGAGAAAGTTCTGGATGAACTGCAGGCCTTGTTATTCTTTGAATTTGTTGCTAATCACTTGCAGGTGTTACAGGAGTTTAAGGAAGAGAAGTCAATGGTTTCAACAGAATTTGATAAAATTGCAGCAGGGTTTTAAATGTTTGTTTGTTTTTCACGACCACAGAAGGCGTAATTGACACTGGGTTAAGCTTCTGGTAAGATGCTGACACCTTGAAGCTCTGTGTTTGTTGCTCTCTGTCTGGAAATCCTTGTTTTGTTCTGAAGGATTTTATACTCTTTTCCAGCTCAGCGTTGATGTTAAGACCGAGAGAAGCGTTTGACTGCGTGTGATATTGTCATCCTCATCCTTTTCAAAATAAAACGTTCCGCTTTTTGAAAATGTCGACATCCCTGGGATTTCAAGGGAGAACAAACGAGTTGGTCTGTTATGCTTGAGCCCAATAGGCTCGGATCTTACCATCTGTGGTGTCAGACAGGGTTGTTGGTGGAGACGATGGCATGATGGATTCGGTTTATTATTAGAGTGAAATCCCTGGCTATAGCAATCACTGAAAAATCCACTACTTTACAGTGACACATAATAGTCAGATATGAGGGAAGTGATCATTTATTTACTTTGCTTTTGAGGATGCAGATGTGGCACACACTGTACCGCCTGTAGTTGAAAAATAAACAAGTCAACTCTGAAGTCTCTGCCAATCCCCTGTGTAGGAGTGTAACCCTTTTGAGGTTGTTCAAAATAAGAAATATAGACTGGGTTACGTAATGTTTTATTTAGTTTGTTTATCTACTCCCATTAGCCACTGCGGGTAGCCATGATCTGGTTCTAAAAAGCTGCTCAAATAACTAAGATAAATAGGTGGAAACTCCAGGCACCGTATCTACAAGTTGGGGGGGATCACAAGCTATGAACTTTATTCATAAAGACTTCTTAGTAGATGTCATTCCTACAGATATAGCATCTTATTTTGACCTATATTGTCACAGCAAAATAATCCTGCTGCAACAGGATTTGAACGTTTAGTCCATAATGTTGCTTGATCAGTGGTTAGCCTACTTTTGGCCAGCTAATAACATACAGTGCCTTGCGAAAGTATTCGGCCCCCTTGAACTTTGCGTCCTTTTGCCACATTTCAGGCTTCAAACATAAAGATATAAAACTGTATTTTTTTTTGTGAAGAATCAACAAGTGGGACACAATCATGAAGTGGAACGACATTTATTGGATATTTCAAACTTTTTTAACAAATCAAAAACTGAAAAATTGGGCGTGCAAAATTATTCAGCCCCCTTAAGTTAATACTTTGTAGCGCCACCTTTTGCTGCGATTACAGCTGTAAGTCACTTGGGGTATGTCTCTATCAGTTTTGCACATCGAGAGACTGACATTTTTTCCCATTCCTCCTTGCAAAAAAGTGAGGTTGGATGGAGAGCATTTGTGAACAGCAGTTTTCAGTTCTTTCCACAGATTCTCGATTGGATTCAGGTCTGGACTTTGACTTGGCCATTCTAACACCTGGATATGTTTATTTTTGAACCATTCCATTGTAGATTTTGCTTTATGTTTTGGATCATTGTCTTGTTGGAAGACAAATCTCCGTCCCAGTCTCAGGTCTTTTGCAGACTCCATCAGGTTTTCTTCCAGAATGGTCCTGTATTTGGCTCCATCCATCTTCCCATCAATTTTAACCATCTTCCCTGTCCCTGCTGAAGAAAAGCAGGCCCAAACCATGATGCTGCCACCACCATATTTGACAGTGGGCATGGTGTGTTCAGGGTGATGAGCTGTGTTGCTTTTACGCCAAAGATAACGTTTTGCATTGTTGCCAAAAAGTTCAATTTTGGTTTCATCTGACCAGAGCACCTTCTTCCACATGTTTGGTGTGTCTCCCAGGTGGCTTGTGGCAAACTTTAAACAACACTTTTTATGGATATCTTTAAGAAATGGATTTCTTCTTGCCACTCTTCCATAAAGGCCAGATTTGTGCAATATACGACTGATTGTTGTCCTATGGACAGAGTCTCCCACCTCAGCTGTAGATCTCTGCAGTTCATCCAGAGTGATCATGGGCCTCTTGGCTGCATCTCTGATCAGTCTTCTCCTTGTATGAGCTGAAAGTTTAGAGGGACGGCCAGGTCTTGGTAGATTTGCAGTGGTCTGATACTCCTTCCATTTCAATATTATCGCTTGCACAGTGCTCCTTGGGATGTTTTAAAGCTTGGGAAATCTTTTTGTATCCAAATCCGGCTTTAAACTTCTTCACAACAGTATCTCGGACCTGCCTGGTGTGTTCCTTGTTCTTCATGATGCTCTCTGCGCTTTTAACGGACCTCTGAGACTATCACAGTGCAGGTGCATTTATACGGAGACTTGATTACACACAGGTGGATTGTATTTATCATCATTAGTCATTTAGGTCAACATTGGATCATTCAGAGATCCTCACTGAACTTCTGGAGAGAGTTTGCTGCACTGAAAGTAAAGGGGCTGAATAATTTTGCACGCCCGATTTTTCAGTTTTTGATTTGTTAAAAAAGTTTGAAATATCCAATAAATGTCGTTCCACTTCATGATTGTGTCCCACTTGTTGTTGATTCTTCACAAAAAAAATACAGTTTTATATCTTTATGTTTGAAGCCTGAAATGTGGCAAAAGGTCGCAAAGTTCAAGGGGGCCGAATACTTTCGCAAGGCACTGTATGTAAAGTGCCATACTGTTAATATAACACTTAGTGTGGGTTTTCAGTGAATTTATGTAAATCACAACGCTCATCTGCACTTCCTGTGGTGCAGGAATATTCTCAGTAACAAGAGTGATCAAATGAAGATCTTACCATCTGTATGTTCCATCCTCTCCTATGGAGTTTATGGATGGGAGTATCACGGGGGCAGCTCTCCATAATAAGACGATTGTCTGAGACATGAAGTGTCTCTGTCAAATGACGCTAGCGCTGCTTAGTGGCTCTGTACAAGTCCTATGATTGAAACTCCCT